>NC_065586.1:2780000-2796277 GCF_024542745.1 Macaca thibetana thibetana
CGCCACCCCCGGCCCGCCCCCCCCTGGCTTCTGGGAGCCCCATCGCCGGGGGTGCCGGCACCCCCCGCGATCGGGCTCCCAGCCGCCACCCCCGGCCCGCCCCCCCTGGCTTCTGGGAGCCCCATCGCCGGGGGTGCCGGCACCCCCCGCGATCGGGCTCCCAGCCGCCACCCCGGCCCGCCCCCCTGGCTTCTGGGAGCCCCATCGCCGGGGGTGCCGGCACCCCCCGCGATCGGGCTCCCAGCCGCCACCCCCGGCCCGCCCCCCCTGGCTTCTGGGAGCCCCATCGCCGGGGGTGCCGGCACCCCCCGCGATCGGGCTCCCAGCCGCCACCCCCGGCCCGCCCCCCCTGGCTTCTGGGAGCCCCATCGCCGGGGGTGCCGGCACCCCCCGCGATCGGGCTCCCAGCCGCCACCCCCGGCCCGCCTCCCTGGCTTCTGGGAGCCCTGTGGTCTCACAGCCTCTTTCTGATATTGTGAGTAATATCATCTCCCTAGCTGAAAATTTTCAACTGTTTCTCAAGCGATTGTACACCCCCGGTGTGCACACCCTCAGATGGAGTAACTCCCTCTGTATTAGGAGTCATATCAGCCTCCTCCTCCCTGAATATTCAGAACAGTATCTCCTGGTTCTTTCTACTTCCAGTGTTACTGATTGTCATATCTTCCTCTCCCAAGCAGAAGTTCGAAACACTGTCACGGGGGATGTACACCATCTGTGATATACAAATTAACATCCTCCTGGGGGCGGAGCAAGATGGCCGAATAGGAACAGCTCCAGTCTCCAACTCCCAGCGTGAGAGACACAGAAGACCGGTGATTTCTGCATTTTCAACTGAGGTACTGGGTTCATGTCACTGGGGAGTGCTGGACGATCAGTGCTGGTCAGCTGCTGCAGCCCGACCAGCGAGAGCTGAAGCAGGACGAGGCATTGCCTCACCTGGAAGCGCAAGGGGGAAGGGAATCCCTTTTCCTTGCCAGGGGAACTGAGACACACAACACATGGAAAATCGGGTAACTCCCACCCCAATACTGCGCTTTAAGCAAACAGGCACACCAGGAGATCACATCCCACTCCTGGCCGGGAGGGTCCCACACCCACGGAGCCTCCCTCATTGCTAGCACTGCAGTCTGTGATCTACCAGCAAGGCAGCAGCGAGGCTGGGGGAGGGGCGCCTGCCATTGCTGAGGCTTAAGTAGGTAAACAAAGCCGCTGGGAAGCTCGAACTGGGTGGAGCTCACAGCAGCTCAAGCAAACCTGCCTGTCTCTGTAGACTCCACCTCTGGGGACAGGGCACAGTAAACAATAACAAACTCAACCAAAACCTCTGCAGACGCGAACAACTCTGTCTGACAGCTTTGAAGAGAGCAGCGGATCTCCCAACACGGAGGTTGAGATCTGAGAAGGGACAGACTCCCTGCTCAAGTGGGTCCCTGACCCCTGAGTAGCCTAACTGGCAGACATCCCCCACCAGGGGCAGTCTGACACCCTACACCTCACAGGGTGGAGTACACCCCAGAGAGGAAGCTTCCAAAGCAAGAATCAGACAGGTACACTCGCTGTTCAGAAATATTCTATCTTCTGCAGCCTCTGCTGCTGATACCCAGGCAAACAGGCTCTGGAGTGGACCTCAAGCAATCTCCAACAGACCTACAGCTGAGGGTCCTGACTGTTAGAAGGACATCTACACCAAAACCCCATCAGTACATCACCATCATCAAAGACCAGAGGCAGATAAAACCACAAAGATGGGGAAAAAGCAGGGCAGAAAAGCTGGAAATTCAAATAATAAGAGCGCATCTCCCCCGGCAAAGGAGCGCAGCTCATCGCCAGCAACGGATCAAAGCTGGACGGAGAATGACTTTGATGAGATGAGAGAAGAAGGCTTCAGTCCATCAAATTTCTCAGAACTAAAGGAGGAATTACATACCCAGCACAAAGAAACTAAAAATCTTGAAAAAAAAAGTGGAAGAATTGATGGCTAGAGTAATTAATGCAGAGAAGGTCATAAACGAAATGAAAGAGATGAAAACCATGACACGAGAAATACGTGACAAATGCACAAGCTTCAGTAACCGACTCGATCAACTGGAAGAAAGAGTATCAGCGATTGAGGATCAAATGAATGAAAGGAAGCGAGAAGAGAAACCAAAAGAAAAAAGAAGAAAAAGAAATGAACAAAGCCTGCAGGAAGTATGGGATTATGTAAAAAGACCAAATCTAAGTCCGATTGGGTTGCCTGAAAGTGAGGGGGAAAATGGAACCAAGTTGGAAAACACTCTTCAGGATATCATCCAGGAGAACTTCGCCAACCTAGTAGGGCAGGCCAACATTCAAATCCAGGAAATACAGAGAACGCCACAAAGATACTCCTCGAGAAGAGCAACTCCAAGACACATAATTGCCAGATTCACCAAAGTTGAAATGAAGGAAAAAATCTTAAGGGCAGCCAGAGAGAAAGGTCGAGTTACCCACAAAGGGAAGCCCATCAGACTAACAGCAGATCTCTCGGCAGAAACTCTACAAGCCAGAAGAGAGTGGGGGCCAATATTCAACATTCTTAAAGAAAAGAATTTTAAACCCAGAATTTCATATCCAGCCAAACTAAGTTTCATAAGTGAAGGAGAAATAAAATCCTTTACAGATAAGCAAATGCTTAGAGATTTTGTCACCACTAGGCCTGCCTTACAAGAGACCCTGAAGGAAGCACTAAACGTGGAAAGGAACAACCGGTACCAGCCATTGCAAAAACATGCCAACATGTAAAGACCATCGAGGCTAGGAAGAAACTGCATCTACTAAGGAGCAAAATAACCAGTTAATATCATAATGGCAGGAACAAGTTCACACATAACAATATTAACCTTAAATGTAAATGGACTAAATGCTCCAATTAAAAGACACAGACTGGCAAACTGGATAAAGAGTCAAGACCCATCAGTCTGCTGTATTCAGGAGACCCATCTCATACGCAGAGACATACATAGGCTCAAAATAAAGGGATGGAGGAAGGTTTACCAAGCAAATGGAGAACAAAAAAAAGCGGGTGTTGCAATACTAGTCTCTGATAAAACAGACTTTAAACCATCAAAGATCAAAAGAGACAAAGAAGGCCATTACATAATGGTAAAGGGATCAATTCAACAGGAAGAGCTAACTATCCTAAATATATATGCACCCAATACAGGAGCACCCAGATTCATAAAGCAAGTCCTTAGAGACTTACAAAGAGACTTAGACTCCCATACAATAATAATGGGAGACTTCAACACTCCACTGTCAACATTAGGCAGATCAACGAGACAGAAAGTTAACAAGGATATCCAGGAATTGAACTCATCTCTGCAGCAAGCAGACCTAATAGACATCTATAGAACTCTCCACCCCAAATCAAGAGAATATTCGTTCTTCTCAGCACCACATCGTACTTACTCCAAATTGACCACGTACAAAAGTAAAGCACTCCTCAGCAAATGTACAAGAACAGAAATTATAACAAACTGTCTCTCAGACCACAGTGCAATCAAACTAGAACTCAGGACTACGAAACTCAATCAAAACCGCTCAACTACATGGAAACTGAACAACCTGCTCCTCAATGACTACTGGGTACATAACGAAATGAAGGCAGAAATAAAGATGTTCTTTGAAACCAATGAGAACAAAGATACAACATACCAGAATCTCTGGGACACATTTAAAGCAGTGTGTAGAGGGAAATTTATAGCACTAAATGCCCACAAGAGAAAGCAGGAAAGATCTAAAATTGACACTTTAACATTGCAATTAAAAGAACTAGAGAAGCTAGAGCAAACACATTCGAAAGCTAGCAGAAGGCAAGAAATAACTAAGATCAGAGCAGAACTGAAGGAGATAGAGACACAAAAAACCCTCCAAAAAATCAATGAATCCAGAAGTTGGTTTTTTGAAAAGATCAACAAAATTGACAGACCACTAGCAAGACTAATAAAGAAGAAAAGAGAGAAGAATCAAATTGACGCAATTAAAAATGATAAAGGGGATATCACCACCGACCCCACAGAAATACAAACTACCATCAGAGAATACTATAAACACCTCTACGCAAATAAACTGGAAAATCTAGAAGAAATGGATAATTTCCTGGACACTTACACTCTTCCAAGACTAAACCAGGAAGAAGTTGAATCCCTGAATAGACCAATAGCAGGCTCTGAAATTGAGGCAATAATTAATAGCCTACCAACCAAAAATAGTCCAGGACCAGATGGATTCACAGCTGAATTCTACCAGAGGTACAAGGAGGAGTTGGTACCATTCCTTCTGAAACTATTCCAATCAATAGAAAAAGAGGGAATCCTCCCTAACTCATTTTATGAGGCCAATATCATCCTGATACCAAAGCCTGGCAGAGACACAACAAAAAAGAGAATTTTAGACCAATATCCCTGATGAACATCGATGCAAAAATCCTCAATAAAATACTGGCAAACTGGATTCAGCAACATATCAAAAAGCTTATCCACCATGATCAAGTGGGCTTCATCCCTGGGATGCAAGGCTGGTTCAACATTAGCAAATAAATAAACATAATCCAGCATATAAACAGAACCAAAGACAAGAACCACATGATTATCTCAATAGATGCAGAAAAGGCTTTTGACAAAATTCAACAGCCCTTCATGCTAAAAACGCTCAATAAATTCGGTATTGATGGAACGTACCTCAAAATAATAAGAGCTATTTATGACAAACCCACAGCCAATATCATACTGAATGGGCAAAAACCGGAAAAATTCCCTTTGAAAACTGGCACAAGACAGGGATGCCCTCTCTCACCACTCCTATTCAACATAGTGTTGGAAGTTCTGGCTAGGGCAATTAGGCAAGAGAAAGAAATCAAGGGTATTCAGTTAGGAAAAGAGGAAGTCAAATTGTCCCTGTTTGCAGATGACATGATTGTATATTTAGAAAACCCCATTGTCTCAGCCCAAAATCTCCTTAAGCTGATAAGCAACTTCAGCAAAGTCTCAGGATACAAAATTAATGTGCAAAAATCACAAGCATTCTTATACACCAGTAACAGACAAACAGAGAGCCAAATCAGGAATAAACTTCCATTCACAATTGCTTCAAAGAGAATCAAATACCTAGGAATCCAACTTACAAGGGATGTAAAGGACCTCTTCAAGGAGAACTACAAACCACTGCTCAGTGAAATAAAAGAGGACACAAACAAATGGAAGAACATACCATGCTCATGGATAGGAAGAATTAATATCGTTAAAATGGCCATACTGCCCAAGGTAATTTATAGATTCAATGCCATCCCCATCAAGCTACCAATGAGTTTCTTCACAGAATTGGAAAAAACTGCTTTAAAGTTCATATGGAACCAAAAATGAGCCCGCATCTCCAAGACAATCCTAAGTCAAAGGAACAAAGCTGGAGGCATCATGCTACCTGACTTCAAACTATACTACAAGGCTACAGTAACCAAAACAGCATGGTACTGGTACCAAAACAGAGATATAGACCAATGGAACAGAACAGAGTCCTCAGAAATAATACCCCACATCTGCAGCCATCTGATCTTTGACAAACCTGAGAGAAACAAGAAATGGGGAAAGGATTCCCTATTTAATAAATGGTGCTGGGAAAATTGGCTAGCCATAAGTAGAAAGCTGAAACTGGATCCTTTCCTTACTCCTTATACGAAAATTAATTCAAGATGGATTAGAGACTTAAATGTTAGACCTAATACCATAAAAATCCTAGAGGAAAACCTAGGTAGTACCATTCAGGACATAGGCATGGGCAAAGACTTCATGTCTAAAACACCAAAAGCAACAGCAGCAAAAGCCAAAATTGACAAATGGGATCTAATTAAACTAAAGAGCTTCTGCACAGCAAAAGAAACTACCATCAGAGTGAACAGGCAACCTACAGAATGGGAGAAAATGTTTGCAATCTACTCATCTGACAAAGGGCTAATATCCAGAACCTACAAAGAACTCAAACAAATTGACAAGAAAAAAACAAACAACCCCATTCAAAAAGTGGGCAAAGGATATGAACAGACATTTCTCAAAAGAAGACATTCATACAGCCAACAGACACATGAAAAAATGCTCATCATCACTGGCCATCAGAGAAATGCAAATCAAAACCACAATGAGATACCATCTCACACCAGTTAGAATGGCGATCATTAAAAAGTCAGGAAACAACAGGTGTTGGAGAGGATGTGGAGAAATAGGAACACTTTTATACTGTTGGTGGGATTGTAAACTAGTTCAATCATTATGGAAAACAGTATGGCGATTCCTCAAGGATCTAGAACTAGATGTACCATATGACCCAGCCATCCCATTACTGGGTATATACCCAAACGATTATAAATTATGCTGCTATAAAGACACAAGCACACGTATGTTTATTGCAGCACTATTCACAATAGCAAAGACTTGGAATCAACCCAAATGTCCATCAGTGACAGATTGGATTAAGAAAATGTGGCACATATACACCATGGAATACTATGCAGCCATCAAAAAGGATGAGTTTGTGTCCTTTGTAGGGACATGGATGCAGCTGGAAACCATCATTCTTAGCAAACTATCACAAGAACAGAAAACCAAACACCGCATGTTCTCACTCATAGTTGGGAACTGAACAATGAGATCACTTGGACTCAGGAAGGGGAACATCACACACCGGGGCCTATCATGGGGAGGGGGGAGGGGGGAGGGATTGCATTGGGAGTTATACCTGATGTAAATGACGAGTTGATGGGTGCAGCACAGCAACATGGCACAAGTATACATACGTAACAAACCTGCACGTTATGCACATGTACCCTACAACTTAAAGTATAATAATAATAAATAAATTAAAAAAAAAGAAATTAACATCGTCCTTTCCCCGGTGGATATCAGGAACAAGTCTATTAATCATTAATATTAATAATTTTATTAATAATAATAATTATTATTGATATTAATGATCACAATAAAGAGAGGAAATATTCATACTGGTTTAAAATGTTAACGATTTGTAATAATAATTATTAGTAATATCACTATTAATAATAATATTATGATATTAGTAATTAATGTGACTTAAATCAATACCTAGTGATGCTGGGAATCAAATAATAATTAGTATGAGGAACTAATAATATTATTTGATGACATTAATATTAATAATTAAATCAAAACATGCATAATCATGTATTTAAAATCATTATCCATAATTAATAATGGTATCCTATGAATTTTTAGTATCATTGATAATTATTAAACTCGATCATTGATGATTAATAATCATATTATTATTCCTAATTCCACAGGAAATGTCAACCTACTTGTGATGCTGTTCTTACTATTCAGGGACGGAAAGCAGGATTTTAGTTTTAATATCGCAGTAGGTGTACACTCACCATGTGACACTGATCCTAATATAAAGGAGGGTAGAGTATCACATGACTCCAAACATAAAAATGAATGGATAGCTACCCGGTAATATTGCTCGTAATATTCCCGGAAGAAGCCTATGCTATTAGTCCGAATATGGCACTGAGGGTACAGGTCTTCCGAGATATTGTTCCTAGTATACAGAGGGGGAGAGGATGATAATAATTCGCAGGCTGTGTGCTCCCACCCAGTGATATTGTAATTAGTATCCTGGGAGGGAGAGGATGATATTGCACTCTGTACAGCAGGAGGCGTACACCCAGTCTGGGATATTGTTCCTAATATCCATGGAGGGGACAGGCTGATATTACTCGCAATGTGGCACAGGGTGGACATTCACCCTGTTTCATCCTTCTCAATATACCAAGGCTGAGAGACTGATATTAATCTCAGTATCACAGACACTGTACACCCCCTTGTGATACTCTTCCCAATATCCACATCAGGTTCCCAGCAGCCAACCCCGGCCGGCCCCCCCCCTGGCTTCTGGGAGCCCCATCGCTGGGGAGTCAGGCACTCCCCCCGATCGAGCTCCCAGCCGCCACCCCCGGCCCGCCCCCCTGGCTTCTGGGAGCCCCATCGCCGGGGGGTGCAGGCACCCCCCGGGATCGGACTCCCTGCCGTGACACCCAGCCCGCCCCCCTGGCTTCTGGGAGCCCCATCGCCGGGGGGGCCGGTACCCCCCGCGATCGGGCTCCCAGCCGCCACCCTCGGCCAGCCCTCCTGGTTTCTGGGAGCCCCATGGCCGGGGGGGCCGGCACCCCCTGTAATCGGGCTCCCCGCCGCCACCCCCCCCCGTTCCGCCCCCCTGAATTCTGGGAGCCCCATCGCCAGGGGGGCCGGCACCCCCCGGCGATCGGGCTCCCAGCCACCACCCCTGGCCCACCCCCCTGTCTTCTGGGAGCCCCATCGCTGGGGGGGCCGTCTCCCCCCACGATCGTGCTCCCAGCCGCCACCCCCAGCCCACCCCCCTGGCTTCTGGGAGCCCTGTGGACTCACAGCCTCTTTCTGATATTGTGAGTAATATCATCTCCCCAGCTGAAAATTTTCAACTGCTTCTCAG
The DNA here is from genome assembly GCF_024542745.1 of Macaca thibetana thibetana. Lineage (NCBI taxonomy): Eukaryota > Metazoa > Chordata > Mammalia > Primates > Cercopithecidae > Macaca > Macaca thibetana. The sequence goes on from NC_065586.1 coordinate 2,788,518, forward strand.
GCGATTGTACACCCCCAGTGTGCACACCCTCAGAGGGAGTAACTCCCTCTGTATTAGGAGTCATATCAGCCTCCTCCTCCCTGAATATTCAGAACAGTATCTCCGGGTTCTTTCTACTTCCAGTGATACTGATTGTCATATCTTCCTCTCCCAAGCAGAAGTTCGAAACACTATCACGGGGGGTGTACACCATCTGTGATATAGAAATTAACATCGTCTTTTCCCCGGTGGATATCAGGAACAAGTCTATTAATCATTAATATTAATAATTTTATTAATAATAATAATTATTATTGATATTAATGATCACAATAAAGAGAGGAAAAATTCATACTGGTTTAAAATGTTAACGATTTGTAATAATAATTATTAGTAATATCAGTATTAATAATCATAATATGATATTAGCAATTAATGTGACTTAAATCAATAGCCAGTGATGCTGGGAATCAAATAATAATTAGTATTAGGAACTAATAATATTATTTGTTGACATTAATATTAATAATTAAATCAAAACATGCATAATCATGTATTTAAAATCATTATCCATAATTAATAATGGTATCCTATGAATTTTTAGTATCATTGATAATTATTAAACTCGATCATTGATGATTCATAATCATATTATTATTCCTAATTCCACAGGAAGTGTCAACCTACTTGTGATGCTGTTCTTACTATTCAGGGACGGAAAGCAGGATTTTAGTTTTAATATCGCAGTAGGTGTAAACTCACCTCGTGACACTGATCCTAATATAAAGAAGGGTAGAGTATCACATGACTCCAAACATAAAAATGAATGGATAGCTACCCGGTAATATTGCTCGTAATATTCCCGGAAGAAGCCTATGCTATTAGTCCGAATATGGCACTGAGTGTACAGCTCTTCTGAGATATTGTTCCTAGTATACAGAGGGGGAGAGGATGATAATAATTCGCAGGCTGTGTGCTCCCACCCAGTGATATTGTAATTAGTGTCCTGGGAGGGAGAGGATGATATTGCACTCTGTACAGCAGGAGGCGTACACCCAGTCTGGGATATTGTTCCTAATATCCATGGAGGGGACAGGCTGATATTACTCGCAATGTGGCACAGGGTGGACATTCACCCTGTTTCATCCTTCTCAATATACCAAGGCTGAGAGACTGATATTAATCTCAGTATCACAGACACTGTACACCCCCTTGTGATACTCTTCCCAATATCCACATCAGGTTCCCAGCAGCCAACCCCGGCCGGCCCCCCTGGCTTCTGGGAGCCCCATCGCTGGGGGGTCAGGCACTCCCCCCGATCGAGCTCCCAGCCGCCACCCCCGGCCCGCCCCCCTGGCTTCTGGGAGCCCCATCACCGGGGGGTGAGGCACCCCCCGCGATCGGACTCCCTGCCGCGACACCCAGCCCGCCCCCCTGGCTTCTGGGAGCCCCATCGCAGGGAGTGCCGGCACCCCCCCCATCGGGCTCCCAGCCGCCACCCCCGGCCCGCCCCCCTGGCTTCTGTGAGCCCCAACGCCGGGTGTGCAGGCACCGTCCACAATCAGGCTCCCAGCAGCCGCTGGGACCACCCTCCGGCGGCTGGGGGCCCCATCGCCGGGAGGTGGGCCGCCCCCCGCGATCCGACCCCCAGTCACCGCCCCGGACCGCCCCCCGCGTTCCAGCCCCCAGCAGCCGCCCCGGCCCGCTCCCCGGCGGCTGGGGGCCCTGGTGGACTCACAGTCTGTTTCTGATATTGTGAGCCTTATCATCTCCCCCTTTGGTAATGACGAAGTCTTTTACAGATGGGTTTACGCCCCCAGTGTGTACACCCTCACAGGGTGTACACCTGTCCGTATTGGGAGTCCTATCCTTCTCTTGCTCCCTGAAGATGAACAACAGTATCGCAGGAGTGTTTCTACTCCCTGTGATATTGGGTGTCCTATCCTGGTCTCCCAGGCGGAAATCGAAACCATATCACTTCAAGCATGTACACCTTTTGTGATATTTTAAGTACTATCATTCTCTCCTCGGTGGATATCAGGAACACGTCTATTAATTATTAATATTAATTAATATAATAAAAATTAATAATAATTATCAATATTAATTATCATAGGAAAGATAGTAAAACTTCATACTGGTTTAAATTGTCAATGATTTCTGCTAATCATTAATAGTAATATCACTATTAATAATAATATAAAGATATCAGCAACTATTGTTATTGACATCAATACAAAGTGATGTTGGTAATAAAATAAGAGTTAGTATTAGGGACTAATAATATTGCTAAATGATATTAATATTAATAATTAATATTAAGCATGCATAGTCATGTCTTTAAAATCATTATCCATAATTAATCATGGGATCCTATTCTTTATGAGTATAATTGACAATTATTAAAATCGATCATTGATGTTTAATGGTAATATTATTACTCCTAATACCACAGGGAGTGTACACCTGCCTGTGATGTAGTTCCTAATATCCAGGGATGGAGAGCATGATTTTAGCTTTAATATCGCAGTAGGTGTACACTCACCCCGTGAGGCTGATCCTAATATCCAGCAGGCTAGAGTATGACATGAGTCCCAACAGAGCAATGAATGGACAGCCACCTGGTAATATTGCACCTAATATTCCCAGAAGAAGCCTACGCTATTGCTCCCAATATCGCAGGGAGGGTACAGCTCTTCTGTGATAGTCTTCCCAGTATCCGGAGCGGGAGAGGATGATAATAATTTGCAGGCTGTGTTCACCCTCCCTGTGATATTGTTATGAATATCCTGGAAGGGAGAGGGTGATATTACATACGATACAGCAGGAGGCGTAGACCCAGCCTGGAATATTCTTCCTAATATCCATGGAGGGGAGAAGCTGATATTACTGCCATTATGGCAGAGGGTGTACATCTACCCTGTGACATTCCTCTTAATATTCCAAGGCCAAGAGTTGGATATGACTCCCAGGATGACAGACACTGTACAACAACGTGTGATACTCTTCCTAATATCGGGAAGGGGAGAAGATGGCATTAATCCCCATATGGCAGAACGTGAAAATAAACTGTGATATCTGTGAGACACCCCCCACGCTGTGGGGACTAGTAGCCAATCCCTCTCCCCACCGGCCCCCCGCAATCTTTGGGGGGTGGACCATGCCCCCCGATCCGGCCCCCAGCAGCTGCCCCGGCCCGCCCCCCGCGATCCGGCCCCCAGCAGCTTCCCTGGCCTGCCCCCGGCCGCTGTGGGCCCCATAGCGGGGGATTGGCCCACCCCCCGCGATCCGTCCCCCAGCAGCCGCCCCGGCCCGCCCCCCAGCGGCTGGGGGCCCCATCGCCGGGGTTGGCCCACCCCCTGCGATCCAGCCCCCAGTAGCCGCCCCTCCACAGAGGATGTACTCCCACCCTGGGATATTGTTCCTTATATTGAAAGAGGAAGAGGATGCTATTGCTCCCAATCACGCAAGGGCTGTGGCTGTAGACCCCTCCTCTGTTATTGTTCTCAGTATCCTAGCGAAGAAAGGATGATACTACACCCAGTAACACAGGGGATATACACTCAGCCAGTGATATTGTTCTTAAGGTACTCCACCTCTGACCACCAGAGATATGTCCCTAATATCAAGGGGAAGAGAGGATAACATGCACAATATTGCAGGGGAATGTACACACCCTCTGTGATGTTGTTACTAGTATCCAAAGATAGAGATGTTGATATTACAGTCCATATCGCAGGGGGTGTACACCCTTCTGTGATATTGTTTTTTACATTCAGTGGGGGAGAGGATAACATTAATCTCAATTATGCAGGGGAGTGTACACCCCCTCTGTGATGTTGTTCCTAGTACCAAATGTAGACACGATATTACTGGCCATATCGCAGGGGGTGTACACTCTTCTGTGATATTGTTTTTGACAGTCAGTGGGGAGAGGATAACATTAATCCCAATGTCGTAGAATGTGTACAGATTCCTGTGATGTAGTTCCTACTGTACAGAGAAAAGAGAAGAATATTGCTCTCAATATCACAGGGGGTGTAACCACCCTGCCCCCCGTATATTGTTCCTAATATGCAGCGGAGTGGAGGCTGACAGTACTCCCAATATTCCAGAAGGTACACGCACCTGTGATATAGTTCCAAATATCCAGCAGGAAAGAGGTTGATTTTACTTTTGATATCGCAGTGGGTGGACACCACCCCCAACCCTGTGGTATCGTTCGTAATATCCAGGCGGGAAGAATATCACATGGCTGACAATATCGAAGGGGGTGGACACCTCTTCGGTGATATGGTTCCTCTTATCCAGGGGTGAGTGGATGATATTACTTGCAATAATTTAGGAACCGTACAGCCACTCTGGGATTTTGTCCTTAATAACTGCAGGGGACAGGTGATATTACTACCAGTATTGCAAGGGGTGTACACACCTCCTGTGACATTGTTTCTGATATCCAGGAAAGGAGAAGATGGTATTAATACCAATATTGAAGGGATGGACAGTCCCCATGGGATATTGTTCTAAAGATACAGGTTGAAAGAGGATGAGATTCTATCCAATATAACAAGGGGTGTACACCCCACTTGTGATATGAATCGTAAAACCTAGAAGAAGAGAGAATGACATTGCTTCCAAAACTACACAGGGTGTACACCCACCCTGTGATATTGCTCCTGTCATCTAGAGGAAGAGATGATGATGCTACTCCCACTACCGGAGAAGGTACACACCCCACTGTGAAATTGTTCCTCATAACTTGTTGGGGAGAGCATGATATTAGTTCCAATATGACAGTGGCTTGACACCCAGTCTGTGATATTACTCCTAATTTCCAGTAGGTAAAGTATGATGTACCTGCCAAGAGAGTAGTGGGTGTACAGCCACCCTGTGATATGTCTCTGAATATTCAGGGAAACACAGGACATTACCCCAAATCTCCCAAAAAGTGTACATCTATTGTGTGATATGGTTCCTAATATCCGGAGGTGCAGAGGATGGTATTCGTTCTCCTATCGCAGGCTGAGTACACACAACCTGTGAAATTGTTCCTAATATCCTGAACAAAAGAGACTGCTAATAATGGACACATATTGCAAGGGGGAGTAATTGGCTCTTACAATCCACATCGCAGGGGATTGAGGCACCCCCCGTGATATGGGGTGTAATAGCAACCCCCTCTGCCCCCCTGGCTATTATCCACATCGCACGACAGTTCAAGACACCAGCCCTGCCCCAACCTTGACCCAGACAGTGGGTGTCATGGGACCATCTCAGAGTGGGTGGCAGCTCAGCTCTAAGGTATCCCTGTTGCCAAAGACCAACTGTTCCTGCTAGTTTGAATCTGGTCACAGGGTCTCTGTTGGTGAGTCAGATGACCATGAGGCAGACACCCTGAAATCTAGCATGACAGAGCTCAATGCCCCCATGAGAGGCACCATAGCATGCAGACTTTGCAGACCTTAATATTTGTCCTTAATAACCATGGGGGAGAGGTGATATTACCACCAATATTGCAAGGGGTGTACACCCCTCCTGTGATATTGTTTCTTATATCCAGGAAACGAGAAGATGGTATTAGTACTAATATTGAAGGGATGGACAGCCCCCATGGGATATTGTTCTAAAGATACAGGTTGAAAGAGGATGAGATTCCATCTGATATAACAAGGAGTGTACATCCTGCCTGTGATATGAATCATAAAACCTAGAAGAGAGAATGACTCAGGGCCACAGCAGGCCCTGAGTGAGGAGCAATCTGATCAAGATCCTGGGGTCCTGCCACACAGCCCTTAAACCAAAGACTGGAAACTGTTTCCCTAAAGAGCCAGGAGTCAGTATTTTCAGCTTTGCCAATTGATCTTTGCCTCAAAGATGCAACTCTGCCATGGCTGCACAACAGCAGCCTTCTGCAGGTGGCCTGTGAAGAGATGGGCATGACTGCACCCCCATAAAACTTTACTTATGGACCTGGAAACTTCTCAGTGTCATGAAGTGTGAAGGGGTGGCCTGCCCCTCCACACTGGTGGATGTTTCTTGTTAGGTGGAACGAGAGACTTGAGAAAAGAAATGAGACACAGAGACAAAGTATAGAGAAAGAAAAAGTGGGCCCAGGGGACCGGCACTCAGCTTACAGAGGACCCATGCTGGCACCGGTCTCTGAGTTCCCTTAGTATTTATTGATAATTATCTTTACCATCTTAAAGATAAGGGAGTGGTAGGACAATAGGATCATTGTAAGGAGGAAATCAGCAGTAAGACATATGAACAAAAATCTCTGTGACATGAATAAGTTTAAAGGAAAATGCTGTGCCTTGAGATGCATATGCAAACATCTCCATAAACTTTTTAGCAGCATTGTTTCAGCCTATCACATGGGGAGAAACCTTGGACAATACCTAGCTTTTCTAGGCAGAGGTCCCTGCGACCTTTGGCCATGTACGTGTCCCTGGGCAGTTGAAATTAAGAGAATGGTGATGACTTTTAACCAGCAAGCTGCCTTCAGGCACTTGTTTAACAAAGACACATCCTGCACAGCCCAAAATCCATTAAACCTTGAGTCACCACAGCACATGTCTCTTGCAAGGACAAGGTTGGGGGTAGGGTCACAGATTAACAGCATCTCAAATACAGAACAAAATGGAGTCTCTTATGTCTACTTCTTTCTATATAGACACAGTAACAGGCTGATCTCTCTTTCTTTTCCCCAACGTTTCCCCCTTTTCTTTTCAACAAAACCACCATTGTCATCATGACACCGAGATTACATACTTCACAAAGTAATAGAATATCACAAAGCAAGTGGAGGCAGGATGAGATCACAGGATGGTGTTAAAATTAAAATTAAAAATGAAATTTTGGGCACACATTGTCATTGATAACATCTTATTAGGAAACAGGGTTTGAGAACAGACAACCTGTCTGACCAAATTTATTAGGTGGGTATTTCCTCATGCTAATAAGCCTGGGAGCGCTACAGGAGGCCAGGGTTTATTTCATCTCTTCTGCTTCAACCGTAAAAGGCAGAGCGCTTCCAAGGGGGTCATTTATAGGCCTACCCTCAGAGCACATTCTCTTTCTCAGGGATGTTCCTTGCTGAGAAAAAGAATTCAGCGATATTTCTCCTATTTGCATAAGAAAAGAGAAGAAATATGACTCTGTTCTGTCCAGCTCACTGGCGGCCAGTTCAAGGTTATCTCCCTTGTTCCCTGAACATTGCTGTTATCCTGTTCTTTTTTCAAGATGCCCAGATTTCATATTGTTCAAACACACATGCTCCACAAACAATTTGTGCAGTTAAGGCAATCATCACAGGGTCCTGAGGTGACATATATCCTCCTCGGCTTACAAAGAAGATGATGGAATTAAGAGATTAAAGTAAAGACAGACATAAGAAATTATAAAAGTATTAACTTGGGAGAACTAATAAATGTCCATGAAATCTTCATATTTTATGTTTTTCTGCCGTGGCTTCAGCCAGTCCCTGCATTCAAGGTCCCTGACTTCTCGCAACATTCTCTCTCCCTTTTCCTCTATATAAATGTGCCATGGCGATGAAGGGCTTGTTCATTCTCTCGATTTGACACAGGATTCTTCGACTGGTCTGGCACACTAAAAACAAGCCAATTAAACAGAGACACATAATTCCAAAATTTACTGCAGTAGAGCTCCCAATAGACTTAATCCAAGTCGTGGGGTTTAATCCATAAAGATTTTTTGCCACTTGATCTAACGCCTCAGCTCCAGGCACAATATTTAAGTGACTTTGAGAGGCTTCAAAA
>NC_065586.1:2796777-2827435 GCF_024542745.1 Macaca thibetana thibetana
TGGCAGGGCAACGATCATCTGTGGGACCAGGTACCCACACACTATTATTAACATATACTTCAACAGGATTATCCATCCATGTGACTGCCCCAATTAAGGGTGGGAAAGGCACATAGGCCCAGTAGGTATAATTAGCTGCAGCTGCTCCTGCAGGCATGGGGAGACTTACCACCGTTGATACAATCATTAGAGCTGCAAGCAGCATTTTTTTCTGGGGTTTGTGTCACCTTTGTGCTAGCTAGGCTTTTTCCAGCTAACGGTGTCAGCTTCTTTAACTGTGCCCAGGTCGGAAGCTCCGCCTTCTTGGTGCATGGTGACTTCATCTGTTCTTCTGATATCACCACTTGGTTCATCATGTGAGTCAATGGTGCTCGATTGGGTGTTTCCGTCTCCGTGGAGGTGCTTTTCTTTGCATCTCCGATGGGTTCATTGTAGAACTTCAAATGTCTAGTGGGTATCCAAACAGGAAACTGATTTTCTCCTGGTGAAACACAAGCAAAACCTCTTCCCCAGGTTATCACCTTCCCTATTTCCCATGTCTTATTTTTGTTGTCTTTCCACCAAATCAGTTTTCCTTCATGTGGATTGTTCTTTTTACCAGTAAGATGTTGTTTTGCGGAAGTAGTAGTCTGATTTCTACAAATGTTTAAAAAATTTAAAGTATAGAGTGCTAGATTAAGCTGCATCTGAGGAGTGGTACACTCCTTACTGTCTCTCCCTTCTTTTTGTTTAACTGAGTTTTGAGTGTTCTAATAGTTCTTTCAACTATGGCCTGTCCTTGGGAATTACAAGGAATTTCTGTTGTATGCGTAATATTCCACTGATTTAAGAATTTTTGGAAAGCTTTACTAAAATAACCTGGTCCATTGTCAGTTTTAATTATTTTTGGAACTCCCATTACAGCAAAACAAGATAATAAATGTTTAACATGGGAAGTACTTTCTCCTGTCTGGCATGTTGCCCATATGAAATGTGAATAAGTATCAACTATTACATGAACATATGATAATTTTCCAAATGAAGGTACATGTGTAACATCCATTTGCCATAATGCATTAGGACACAGACCTCTGGGATTAACTCCTGCCTCTTGAGTGGGCAGGTGTAGTTACTTGACACTGGGTGCAATGTTGTACAATATCTTTTGCCTGTTTCCATGTGACATCAAATTTGTTTTTTAATCCTACTGCAATTACATGAGTCAAAACATGAAGTTCTTGTGCTTTTATGAATGCAAAGGATACCAGTAAGTCAGCTTGTTCATTTGCTTTAGTTAAAGGTCCTGGTAAATTAGTGTGTGCTCGAATATGAATAATATAAAATGGGAAATTCCTTTTTCTTACAGTTTGTTGTAACAAATTGAACAACTGGTTTAACTGATCATCCATGCTATATTTAATTAGAGCTCTCTCAACATCCCTTGTAGCCTGTACTACATATGCAGAATCTGATATAATATTAACAGGTTGATTAAAATCTTGTAACACTGTAATGACTGCAACCAACTCTGCCCTTTGAGCCGATTGATATTGAGTTTTGATTACTCGCTCTTTTGGCCCTGTGTAAGCTGCTTTTCCATTGCTGGAACCATCAGTAAATACTGTCAGAGCATTTTCTAAAGGTTCATGTCTGGTAATTTTAGGTAAAATCCAAGTAGTCAATTTTAAAAACTGGAAGATTTTTGTTTTTGGGTAATGATTACCAATGATTCCCACAAAATTGGCAAGGCCAATCTGCCATGCACCAGAATTGATAAAGGCTTGTCTAACTTGTTCCTTGGTTAAAGGAACAACTATTTTGTCTGGGTCATTACCACACAATTTTATTATTTGTAATCTTGCCTGACCAATTAATGTAGCTATTTGATCCAAGTACAATGTAAAAGTCTTAATTGTACTGTGAGGAAGGAATGACCACTCCACAAGATCAGTATTTTGAATGATGATGCCTGTTGGAGAATGTGTAGTAGCAAAAATTAAAAGTTGGAGTGGGGCTAAGGGATCTATTCTACTTATTTGTACTGACTGAATTTTTTCTTCCACTAATTTAATTTCTTTTGTTGCCTCTGGGGTTAATATTCTTTTACTATTTAAGTCTGGCTCTCCTCTTAGGATAGAGAACAAATTTGACATGGCATAAGTAGGAATGCCTAGGCTTGGCCGAATCCAATTAATAGCGCCTAACAATTTTTGAAAGTCATTTAATGTTTTTAATGTATCTTTTCTTATTTCTATTTTTTGTGGCTTAATTTTTCTATTTTCTATCTGCATCCCTAAATAATGAAAAGGAGCAGAGGTTTGGATCTTATCAGATGCTATTGTTAGTCCTTCGTTGGAAACCTCTGCTTGCAGAAATGTGTAACAGTCAATTAATTTGTCTCTTGTTTCTGCAGCACATAAAATATCATCAATATAGTGAATGATACAACAATCGGAAAATTTGTCTCTAACTGGTTGAAGGACTTGACCTACAAAAGTTTGACAAATAGTTGGAATATTAAGCAATCCCTGAGGTAATACTTTCCACTGAAACCTGGTGGCTGGTTCTTTATTATTTATGGCTGGTATAGTAAAGGCAAATTTTTCACAATCTTGCTCTTCCAGAGGAATGGTAAAAAAGCAATCCTTAAGATCAATTATAATTAAAGGCCAGTCTTTTGGGATCATGGCTGGAGAGGGCAATCCGGGTTGAAGAGGCCCCATGGGTTGAATTACAGCATTTACTGCTCTTAAGTCCATTAACATATGCCATTTGCCTGATTTTTTCTGAATTACAAATACAGGAGAATTCCAGGGTGAGAATGAAGGCTCAATGTGTCCCTTTTCTAATTGTTCCTTTGCTAATAAATGTAAAGCCTCCAGTTTTTGCTTAGGTAGTGGCCTCTGATTTACCCATACTGGTTTTTCTGTTTTCCAAGTTAATGGAATGGGTTCAGGAGGCTCTACAGTGGCCACCCTTAAAAAGGATACCCTATTCCTTTTCTTTCTTAATTTTTCTCAGTCTCAATTGGGACTTTAATGCCATTTTCATTTTTTCCTAATCCCTTTCCTGGTATATATCCCATCTTAATCATGATTTTTTGACTCGTGGAGCTGTATAATGGAGCGGGCATAATGATTTCTGCACCCCATTGTTGTAATAAATCTCGACCCCATAGATTAACAGGAACTGAAGTAATCATTGGCTGAACAGTACTTTCTTGATTATCTGGTCCTAAAGAATGTAAAATCATTGTACTTTCATACACTTCTGAAGCTGTGCCTATGCTGACAAGTCTTCTAACAGCCTTTTGTTTAGGCCAATTTTTTAGCCACTAATTTAAAGCAATGCCAGAGATATCTGCTCCAGTGTCTACTAACCCTTCAAACTGTTTTCCTTGAATAATGGCCTTACACACAGGTATGCTCTCAGAGACCAGACTTGCCCAATATGCAGCCTTTCCTGCCGGATCAGTGCTTCCGAACCCTCCTGTTCTTTTTATCTCACTCTTTCCAACTTTAATATAAGGTAGGAGTAATAATTGAGCAATCTTGTCTCCTGGACTGGCACTCCAAGGAATTGAGGAACTAATAACCAATTGAATTTCACCTTTATAGTCTGAATCAACCACACCAGTATGAATTTGAACTCCCTTTAGATTTAAACTTGATCTTCCTAAGATTAGTCCTAACGCCCCCTCAGGCCATATACCCCAGTGGGGATTTTTTGTGGAGGCTCCCCTGGAAGCAGAGACTGCTTGTATGGTGCATACATCTACTGCTGCACTGCCGCTTGTGGAGGGGGGAGGATAATTGCCATATTGTGATAACTGGCTTATTCCCTGAGACACTTGTGACAGTGGGGGTTGTTGTTCCTGAAAACCCTGAGGAACAAAGGGTTGAATTTGGAATGCCCCAGTTTGGTGCGGGGCCTGAGGCCAGCCCCTTCTCGTTTCCCGACAGTGGTTGCCCATTTTTATCAAATTTAGAACGACATTGATTACCCCAATGTTTTCCCTTTTTACATCTTGGACATAGGCCAGGTGGCTCTTTATCTGTTGTTGTAGTAGCTTCAGTAGTTACATTTTGCTTATTTGAGACTAGGCAATTCTTTTTTAGATGACCAATTTGACCACAATTATAACATTTTCCCCCAAATGTTCTAACTTGTCGTTCTAAAGCAACTCCTGTGATTGCTTGAGCCATAAGCATAGCTTTATGCATAGCTCCTCCAATTCCATTGCAGGCTTTAACGTACTCTGAGATTACATCTGATCCTGCGGGAACCCTTCCTTTTAATGGCTTAATGGCTGATTGACAATCAAGATTGGTGTTTTCATATGCCATCAACTCCACTATGACCTTACGGGCATTTTCATCGGTAATTGACTTTTGAGTAGCATCTTGAAGTCTTGCTACAAAATCAGGGTAGGGCTCTTTAGAGCCTTGTCTTATTGTATTAAAGGAGGGGCAGGTGGTTCCTGGGTCTTGGATTTTCTCCCAGGCCCTAAGGCAGATAGCCCTGATTTGCTCAATGGCCTCATTTGGCATTATTACTTGTTGGTCAACAGTGCTCCAATTTTGACCTATTCCTAATAGTTGATCTGCATCTATGTTAATTGGAGGATTGGCAGTCCTATTTCTTCGGACCTGTACTTGTGCCTCATCAATCCACCAAGTCTTAAATTGTAAAAACTGAGAGGGTGAGAGTGATGATTTTGCCAGAATCTCCCAATCATAAGGAATGAGTCTATGTCCATGAGCAATGGAATCTAATAATGTTCTCATGTAAGGAGAGTTGGGTCCATACTGTTTTACTCCCTCTTTCATTTCTTTTAGCATTTTTATAGAAAAAGACTGATATCTGGCTTCAGCTACGGGAGGCTCTCCCTCTTGGGCCCCTTCTCCAGGTGGTCTTGCTTCTAATATTACTGGGAATTGCCACGCCTCAATATCTCCTTGTTTTCTTGCCTCATCAATAATTTTATGTACTGCACTACCCTGTGTACTAGGCGGTGCTGTAGGATTAAGTCTCATGGTGGGCGGCTGAGGATATGGCGCCCTGCCCTGTGGCGCTGGAAATGTTCCTGGCTGTCCGTACGGATTTTCTGGGGACAGCTGATACTGTAGCTCGGCTGGCGGCCAGTATTGATAGACTACTGGCGGCTGGGTCTTATTTTCTACTGGCTGATATTGTGGACACTGTATTTGGATTGGCATTGCCATGCCAGAGACTCTTTTTCTATTTGATCTTCTTTTGGAGTTTGTACTTGTTTAACGTGCATTTGAGGTTGTAAAGTTACAGGCATCTGAGCTGCTGTAAAAGGAGTTGGCCATCGTGGTTTAGATTCTGATGGCTCTGCTAATTCTGGACTCTTTTCTTCTAATTTTAACATTTCAGGATATACTACCTCCTGTAATTGATTATCATAAACATTTTGCATTGACCGAGCCATTACCAGCTCTGCTACACATTTACAGTGTGAACTTTCCTTTCCTTTCCAGGATTCTATCCCTGCCTCTTTTTCACAATCTACTGCACAGCTTTTAGGGACATCAGAAATTGGAACACTATCTTCTCTGTTTGCAATGGTTCTAAAGCTACTTTAATAATGACTCAATCAGTCCATACTGTAAGTGGGATGATTTTACCTTCCCTACTTGCTTGTTTTAATTCTTTGCCAATTTTTTCCCAGTCTTTTAGATCTAAAGTTCCCTGTTCTGGAAACCATGGACAAAACTGTTCTATTGTTTGAAATAGCATAATTAGATTTTTGGTAAAGACTTTAACTCCCCTTCTTTTTAAGAGAATTTTAATAAAGCTGTGATAAGAGGCATATTTCCTTTTAGTTTGCCCCATTGTTACCCTAGGTTCTTCTGAGTGCACAAGCTTACCGCAAGGCTGACTGTAGACATACTCGGGAGTCTCTCATCGACTTGTCCTCAATGACCATGCTCTAGTGTACCTTCACCTTAGAGAAAAGCTTCCTCGTTGGGCACCAGATGAAGGGGTGGCCTGCCCCTCCACACCTGTGGGTGTTTCTCGTTAGGTGGAATGAGAGACTTGAGAAAAGAAATGAGACACAGAGACAAAGTATAGAGAAAGAAAAAGTGGGCCCAGGGGACTGGCGCTCAGCTTACAGAGGACCCACGCCGGCACCGGTCTCTGAGTTCCCTTAGTATTTATTGATAATTATCTTTACCATCTTAAAGATAAGGGAGTGGCAGGACAACAGGATCATCGTAGGGAGGAAATCAGCAGTAAGACATATGAACAAAAATCTCTGTGACATGAATAAGTTTAAAGGAAAATGCTGTGCCTTGAGATGCATATGCAAACATCTCCATAAACCTTTTAGCAGCATTGTTTCAGCCTATCACATGGGGAGAAACCTTGGACAATACCTAGCTTTTCTAGGCAGAGGTCCCTGCGACCTTTGGCCATGTACGTGTCCCTGGGCAGTTGAAATTAAGAGAATGGTGATGACTTTTAACCAGCAAGCTGCCTTCAGGCACTTGTTTAACAAAGACACATCCTGCACAGCCCAAAATCCATTAAACCTTGAGTCACCACAGCACATGTCTCTTGCAAGGACAAGGTTGGGGGTAGGGTCACAGATTAACAGCATCTCAAATACAGAACAAAATGGAGTCTCTTATGTCTACTTCTTTCTATATAGACACAGTAACAGGCTGATCTCTCTTTCTTTTCCCCACAGAAGTGTTCGTTTTTTATTTGTTCAATCATTTGGAAATGTAAAATCCATTCTTGATTCATAGGCCACAAGAGCAGGCAGGGACAGGCTGCCCCTTACCGACCTCTGGAATGAGCTTAGAGAAGGAAATGACAGGCTGGGCCAGCCCAGCCTCCTCACAGCGAATTCGCTGCAGGAGGGTCCTTCTTAGCAACCATTTCTCATCCTTCATCTTGGCTTCAAGTGTAGTTCAGGTGGAGAAAGAGAGAACAGAACTGGCCTCAGCAACAAGAAGGAAGGAGACACAGGGTCAAGCAGCCATGTGGATCGATCACACTCAACATTCACACCAAGCGGAGCACAGGCAGGACCAGCCCGGGGGACTGAAGTGGAGGTTCTCTGGGGTGGGGGACCTCTGGGTGGGCAAGATTCACTACCTAAAACTCATATAGAAGTTCTAGAGGCCAGGCGCGGTGGCTCAAGCCTGTAATCCCAGCACTTTGGGAGGCCGAGATGGGCGGATCACGAGGTCAGGAGATCGAGACCATCCTGGCTAACACAGTGAAACCCCGTCTCTACTAAAAAAATACAAAAAAATAGCCGGGTGAGGTGGCAGGCGCCTGTAGTCCCAGCTACTCGGGAGGCTGAGGCAGGAGAATGGCGTGAACCCAGGAGGCGGAGCTTGCAGTGAGCTGAGATCTGGCCACTGCACTCCAGCCTGGGCGACAGCGCGAGATTCCCTCTCAAAAAAAAAAAAAAAAAAGAAGTTCTACACAGCAGTAGTTACAGAAAACACACACTAAGAAAAGGCCAAAATAAAAATAGGACAGCTGCCTTTGACCGCACCTTGTCCCTCAGGAACCCACCTTCAAGCCCTGGCAGATGAAGACTCACTTCCTGATGCCCTTCCTGGTGAATTATGTGGGCGAATGCATCCGAACTGTCCCCTACACGGACCCAGATCATGCCAGGTAGGAGGGTGGAGGTCGGGACCTCTCAGGCCTGAGCCTTATGGAAGCAGCTGGTCAAGCCTGTTCGAGTTCACAGGGCATGTTTTAGCACAGGAAGAGTCTGCACTGACTCTGAGTGTTGGACCTGGGGCTGTGTGAGTCTACGAGCGGCCTCTTTAAACAGCAGAGGCTTTATGAACAAAGGCCCAGCTTTAGAGCCTGTCATTTTTGTAAACAATTTCTATTATTGAGTCCTATAAAGAAACTAGATATTTATGACCCTAAACACAGACTCCTTTCAAAATGCCCCATGTACTCATCTCATCTCTAGGTGAAAATTGAATGAATTTAGGCTGAGACTTCTGATAAACATGGTAGATTAAGCCTTCGTGAGGACAGATGCATGGAACGACAGCAAAGGTAGATCAAGACACAAAGCCACAAGGGAGAGTGGGAGGTGACACAGGCAGCCATGGGGGCTGCAGGAGAATCTCATGAGCCAGACTGTGGGTGGGTGGGTGGGTTGGGGGTGCCTGACCCAGGGCCACAGAGGGACAGGATGGTGGGGAGAAACCAGGTGGTCCTGCAGAGCCCTGCAGATGGCAGGGCTGGAGGCCGCCTCACAGTCCCTCTGAGGAGTTTGCCTCCCCTGTCTCCCCACCAAGTCAGAAGCTCAGGGAAGGAGGCCCTGGGTTGAGCGGCTGAAGCCACAGCCGAGAGTGAGGGCCAGGCCTGTTCCCAAAGTGGCGTGGGGCAAGGGAGTTTGCAGCCTATGGACTGGCCCTCCAGCCCCTTCTTCCGAAGTGTGGCTGCCCCTCAGCTGTGTTTTTCCCATCTGCGGAAACTGGACAGACCAGGAGGACAGACTCACACAGATACACCTTTGGGGACCTGTCAGTTGGGTGTGGATGACACAGATCTGTGCAAACATGTTTTATCCCGGAAATTCACTTCCTGTATCCTTGTCCCAGGCAGCTACCCCCATGAGGGACTAAACCAAGGAGGAGACCCCCAGGGTCTGGCTCCAACCTCGCTGGTCCCAACTGATGGCGCCCCAGCCACCCGAGTGGTAGAGAGGGGAAGGCAGGCCTGGGCAGTCTATCCTGATAGGAGAAGGTGCCGGGCCTCCAGGGTGCACGTGTGTCATAGTAGGACCACAGATGGGGAGGTGTGTAGCCAGGCGGGAGGAAATGTGGGGCTACAGTGGGGACCCAGAAAGAGCTCCCCTGTGGAAAAGAGGTATGTGGTCAGCTGTTTTGTTCATTAATTTCCATATTTGTAGGAGATAAACAGATCTGTCTGCTGTGCCAGCAGAAGAGTGGTCTGTTTCCACCATCCAATAGGAAAATGCAGACAGAAAACGCTAAAAATGTGGAGGTTCCCCCTGGGCCAGAGGGATTCTAGATCTTTTTTTCCTTGTTTTTTTTGTATTTTATAATCTTTCAACAGTGAGCATGTGTTTTTTATATAGAAGTAATAGAAATTTCTCAAGGAGGAGGATGCATGGATGGATGGAACGCCATCCCTGCTGGTGCTTGTAAAGGCTCCGTCCCCCAGGGTCTGGCTCCAACCTCGCTGGTACCAACTGATGGTGCCCCAGCCACCCGAGTGGCGCTGGGTTTCTCCTGGAGGGCCCACACGAGATGGTCGTGACTTCTCCCAGCACAGCCCCTGGGAACACGCCCACTCCTTCCTTGATTTCCCACCTGGCCTATTTGACTCCCTTCATCTGCTTTAGGTAATGGCACATCTGTGGAAGTGGTGACCCAGGGCTGATCTCGCCACGGACGTCTTTAAGGAGCCTGTGTCTTTGCTGCAGACGTTACCATCATTGCCTGCCCTGTCTTCTGTCGGAGGTGGGTGTGTTCTGGAATCATCTAGAATGTGACGTCACTATTTGCAGTGGAAGGCAGAGGAAATCAGCCCCATTCCTGGAAATGTGATGTATCAGAGAGTGTTTTCTTAAGGGATTCCTATAAAACTCAAAGAGTTTGACTTCAGTTTCCTTTTTTTCCATATTCTGATGTGAGACATTTAAATAAATGTTCATTTGCACATTTGCCTTTACAATAGAAGTAACCTCTACTTCACCAGATTTTAAAAATGCCACATATGCATCAGAACAAGTTAAGCGGAGTGGTGCTGAAAGTTAGATTCCCTCCCCACCACTACTGCTTTCAACCCTGTAATCCAAGCCAACTGCTTGAAAATTGTGCTTCCTTGTGCTTTTTAGTTTTTGTTAATTAAAAAGAAAATCTCATGCCTGTAAGCCCAGCACTTTGAAGGCAGGAGGATCACTTGAAGCCAGGTGTTTAAGGCCAGCCTGGGCAACAAAACTAGACCCTGCCTCTACAAAAACTGTAAAAATAGTCAGGCGTGGTGGCACACATTTGTAGGCCCAGCTACTCGGGAGACTGTGGTGGGAGGATCCCTTGAACCTAGGGAGGTTGAAGCTGCAGTCAGCAGATTGTGCCACGGCACGCCAGCCTGGGCGACAGAGTGAGAGCCTGGCTCGATGGATGCAGAGAGAGATTAGGTAGGTAGGCAGGCATGTAGCAAGAGAAGTCAGTAGCTGAGGCCACCCTGCTGAGTTCTCCCCCTTGCTGTGCTGGAAGCCACTTTTCTAGACAAGGATGGGGAAGCAGCTCACAGCCACTCTGCAGCTCTGAGTCAGGGTGGAGGGAGGGCTGGGCTCTTCCCATTAACACAAAGGGAAGTCTGGATCGGCCCCCTCAGGATGATTCCTGTACTACCCTGGGTGTGTCCTTAAGGGAGATTAAAGGAAAACCTTTGTTTGCTTGATTTTTCCATGTGAGTCTTCTGTAATTTCCTTGTAATCTTGACCTGCCCCCACCCTCCACATCTTTCCTCTCCTGATGAGGTCACAGAGAGGTGTATTTAAATAATCTGGGGAGGACGTTATGCAGACAGACCTTGTCTAAGAGGGAGAACGTGTTGAAAGTCTTATGTGATGGGATTTAAATTTCCACTGAGAGTAATTGAGCAATTTGTTGGGGGGGCTGTTTGGACTAGATCAGATGTAAAATAGAGCTGTTAACCCATAGAAGATGTTGAACTGTTAAGTCACAGGTTTGTCATAAAAATGTCCGTTGGTAAAATGCTTGCCTGTTTATTTCTCTGGGTTTCCTAGGGACCCAAATACAATAGAGACGCTCCAATCTTTTGGGAAGGCTGTTGACTGGGCAAAGTCTGGAAAATTCACGCAGCAAGACATCGACCAAGGCAAACTGTCTTCTCAACCGTAGATGCTCCTGTCGCTCCTTCAAAGGTATTGTAACAGTGAGAATCTCAGTCCACAGCCTCGCAGATGACGTTGCTGTTTTCCGAGTTCCCTCATGTACAGGCAGGAGCACCAGCTTCTGGCTCCTCTGTCCTTGCCTGTGATACAATTTCCGCATCTGACACCCTAAACATTGGCCTTGGAAACACGCTTCCCAACATCCGGGTGAGAAGACTGCATCCTGTCATTTCAGTTTTACTGATCTGAGGCCCAGTGGGGCCAACCCATGGCAGTGACTGGGCTCATTAGTGTGGAAGGAAAACGTGGGCATGGCCCAGGCCTGGGCACATTACACTGTAGAGCCACTTTTGCTCACAGCATTATCAGCCTCACGCAGCCCTGACTGCATCCACACTGCAGAAGCAGGCCTTGGTAAGAGTCAGCGTGGCTCGTGGGAGCTGGAGGTCAGGGTGTGATCTCTGGGCTGTTAGACATGACCCTGTGGTTGAAACACGTACGTGAAGTGAGATGCACCTGTCCCCTCCGGGACACGAGGGCACAGCCCACTGTGCAAGCTCCTGGGCGGCAGCCCCACCATGCCTGTGGTTTGTCTTCTAGGAATGGACCACTTCTTGTACGGCCTCTCGGATGAGATGAAGCAGGCCCACAGGGAGCAGCTCTTCGCCGTCAGCCACAAGCTCCTGGCCGTGAGCGATAGGTGAGTGGGGGAGACAGCGTCTGGGATTGGAGGCCTTAACGGCACTGAAGCAGAAGCCAGTCCTCGCTGACCTCGCCTGCCTTCCTCTCAGGTACCTCGGCACTGGGAAGAGCATGCATGGCCTGGCCATACTCGGACCCGAGAACCCCCAAATCACCAAGGACCCATCCTAGATCAGATGAGCGGCCCTGGCGCCCCCGACTGTGCAGGAGCCCCTGAGAAAATCGCCCTCTGAGCTGAGTATGGAAAGTCAGAAATGCTACTGCTTTTTCCAAGAATATTATGTTATTCTTAAGGTGTTGCCACTGACTGGCAACTCAATCTTAAGAGCGACCAGGAAGACGTTCATTGAAATAGTCATGCATGAAATGCCAAAGATGCACGACATAGAATTTTCACTTTCTACTGACAGAAAGGCTTGTTTTACCTCATTAGTTCTTAAAAATAAAGGGTACCTGACTTAACCTCTGCTTGAGTCATTATTTTAAGTAGCATTTAGGACCTTTACTAAAAAACAGAAGTAAAATGAAAAGGTACACAAAGGTGTCCCACCCTCTGCCTGTGCCGATTCATGAAACTCAATCACACCGAGGCCCTGTGGGAGCGTCCTCCTAACAGACGGAAGTTCAGCGGGGCGGCCGGATGGAAGCAGTCCTGAGAAGCAGGTGGGCTGGGGTGAGTAAGCGCTCGCTTCGTCACAGAGCCAGAAAGGAGAGCCTGCACGCCAGCTCTTCTTGGCCGTTGGACTCTGATTTCCCAAATCAGCTTGTTTTCGGCTTCTCCTCTCCAATACAGTTCTCCGCCACCGTTTCTGAGGCACAGCTGTGGTCTCCTGCAGACTAGGAGCTACGAGGCAGAAATGCTGTCTGGACAGGAGGTGGGTCCACGAGGGCGGCAGGGCCGTCACCCCAGCACCCATGTCTACTCTGGCAAAAGTCATCAGAGAATTCCAAATTAGGTCCCAGCAAGGACCGTGGCTTGGACTGGACGAGAAACTGGCTATCAGATTTTTCGAACCTCCACCTTGGTGGTTTTAACATGCAGCTAGGATTGCAATCAAGAGGCCGAGTAGGTAAGATTTATCTGTTCTCTTTTACTTTCTAAGGAGAGCAAGAGCCTGGGGTCGAGGCCCAGGTCCTGGCCTGCTGCTGTGGATGGAAAATGACACATGGTAATAAATATGGTGTTCCCCTTGGCCTGTGTAAACTACTGGCTTTGTTCTCCTTTTATGACTTGTGTATAGTTCAGTGATCCCTACTAAAAATATTAAAATCTTTGCCCACAAAAGTGCTGAGAAAACCATTAGTAGCCACCCACAGATTGAGGTTTTAATCTCCTACTTAAAAAACTAAAACGGAGGACTGTTGGAGTTGTAGGCAAACGTTTAATATGCACATCTGAAAGCATGAGACACAGTCCACAGACAGCACGCACTGGAGCTGGTGGGGCACACAGGCGGTGACAGGTGCTTGCTGGTTAGGTATTAATATCAATAATACTTGCATAAAGTGCTGATAAATAACTTAAGTGTTACAAAAACAGATGGTCCACGGTGAGTCCAGGTTGCAGGCACATGCAGGCAGGACTGGGTCAGATGCTCCAGGGCTGCATGTGCTCTAGCTGGCCTGAGTTCGACACTTCAAAGCTGGCCTTGTACTTGACCAGGATGTTCATGAGGGGCCGCAGCTTGAGCCACCACTGTTCTTTGGGAATCCTGTGCCTGTGGAGGGAAGGGCGGACAGCAGTGAGGCTGAGAGATGCCACAGTCAGCACAGTGAGTGGTCTTGCCAGAAACACGGGGTTTGTAGGGTTGGCTGAATCAACTAGATGATAAAGCCAATTTCAGGGTCAAATGAAACAACTGTTTTTATATTTCTAAAAATTCTTCCCAAAGACATAGTGGTGGTTTCTTATTGTTGTTCTTTTGAGACAGAGTCTTGCTCTGTCCCCAGGCTGGAGAGCAGTGGTGCAATCTCAGCTCACTGCAACCTCTGCCTCCCGGGTTCAAGCAATTTCTCCTGCCTCAGCCTCCTGAGTAGCTGGGACTACAGGTATACACCGCCACACCTGGCTAATTTTTGTATTTTTAGTAGAGACGGGGTTTCACCATGTGGGCCAGGCTGGTCTCCATCTCTTGATCTTGTGATCCACCCACCTAGGCCTCCCAAAGTGCTGGGATTATAGGTGTGAGCCACCATACCTGGCCAAGACCTAGTATTTTTTAACTGAGTTTCAGAAAATCTAGTTCCACAAACCCCTGAATGAGTTGTCGGAAAGCAACAGCAATGGCCATTCCCCTGTCCTGTACTCACATTGGCTAGGTTTGCTAAGGCTGTAAGACCCCGACTTATTCAATCTGTTTGCTTCTTCAGCTCTGCCACAGGTTGAAAAATAACGTTTCTTTTGCTTATTCCCAGCACACAAATGGAATCATCAGTGGCCAATTTTTTTTCCTATAAAAGATTTTAAAAAAAGATTAACAACACCCTGTCACATGGGCAGGTGGGACAGCAGAATCATGGGGTGAAATGAGAAGTAAGATTCCTGGCAACCATGCTGAACCTGGCCTGGAAGCCTGGGGGAGGCTGAGAACAACAGCGCAGTGTCGCCAGCGCCCAGCCTGGGCTTGCGCAGCTCTGCTCTTGTGGGATCGCCCTGATGGCTTCCTGGAAAGCAGCTTTTGTTTTTCCTCTCAGTGGAGAGAATCTTTCACTAGTGGAATAGGGAAATTACTTTAAGAAGTTGATGCTCACGAACACACACACAGAGGCGTGAGGGCGTGAGAAACATCCATAGCTAAATTAGCAAAAGAAAATCGATGTAGAAACAATCAGTCAGTTCTTCAAAAAGACAAACCAACTGGAACTATTCATATCACTGTTTTTTGTAGACTGTCATTCTACATCGGACATTGGCAGTGATAATGGTTTGCCCTAATAAAAGCACACATCTGGTATGACTGAAGAAATCTGAGGGGAGTGGGGGCGAGAAAGATGCTGGCAGAAATAGCCACTCAGGAATGAGCAGGGACCAGCCACGTTGGAACCATTAACGAGTATTATACAAAATGTCATGTTTTTTAAAACTTTTCAGTTTATCTGAAGATTTGTTAGAATATGTAATTTACAAAACTGATTTAAGGAAAAACATGCATAGTTCTACAAACATGAACAATTCATTCAGCAGCCAAATCTTCCCCTAAGTCCCAAGGAGGTTGTCCTAACAAATATCCAAAAAATAGAAGGCCCCACTGAAACTGTGAAGGAAACTGCGGGCTGATGCTCAAGATCTCCAGAGCAAAAAGCCTGCACAAAAGAACTTCAGGTTGAATCTAGCAGTGATCATGAGAACATGTCACCCACGCCCAAGCTGACCTTATCCCAGGAATCCAAGGTTGGTTAAATAGCAACGCTCAGAGACCAGCAGGAGTTAGAACATCACACGCAGCTCAGTACTGGACTGAAGAAGGAACCAGCACACTCTACTTCTCCCCGATAGGACAGCATTTTCACCAAGGCAGACGGCCTCCCTCCCCCGACCCCTTACCTCTGCCCCGGGCCTCCTTGAGTTTCACAGTGATCCACTCCATAGCTCTGGCAGAGATTTTGGTTCCAAAGTTTCTATCAAATGGAGAGGGTGCCCCACTCTTTTGGTGGTTAGAGTCATATGAAATATCAGTTATACAGTAACACTTTGCTGTTAAATAGAAATGACGATTTCTATTTCACAGAATTCATGTTTTTATTTCTAGGTCTTTATGGATAGCTGGAACAGAACAAAACAAGATCTGTGATTCCTGTAGCCTGAACTCAGCCTGTTAAGCAAAAGTGTTAAGTGTTCCCCCTGCCCAGTAAGAGGAGAATTTTAATAAATGGAACGAGTCAACTAACAATCTCCAATATCTTAAAATCTTCAATCAGGATTTCATAAACTCATTTGGGGTGGGGAAGGGTCGCAGCTTTAAGAACCTGATAACCGTTGTGGATTCTTTAACAAAATCCTTCATATGCCTACTATTTCATCATCATTTCAGGGGATTCATCAGCTCTCTGGAATAAATTCACGGGCTCTGGTTTAAAAGTATAAAGAATAGGAGGTGGTGAGGAAGGAGTGTGTGCGAGTTAGGAATGCTGGACCCCTGTGTCCCAGGCTCAGCTCATGACATGCGTGTGCCTGCATGCAGCTCATTCCAGGTCATTCTGATTTGGGGTGTCAAGTATATTACATGTCTGATAATCCATTTTAAATCTTAGGAAGCTCCAGTTTTTAACTTCATGAAGTGTTTAATTTGAATAAGCATTTCCAAGTAATGGGGATGTCACTGTTTTCATGAAAGCTGACAGTTCCCTTAAAATCCCCATTACTCAAACCTCACCAACAAAAGAATCCTAAAGCTGGTGATGTTTGGCATGACTTAAAAGTTTAGATGTTTTGGCTGGGCACGGTGGGGATCACGCCTGTAATCCCACCACTCTGGGAGGCTGAGGTGGGCGAATCACCTGAGGTCAGGAGTTTGAGACCAGCCTGGCCAATGCGGTGAAACTCCATCTGTACTGAAAATACAAAAATTAGTTGGGTATGGTGGTGGGTGCCTGTACTCCCATCTACTCCGAAGGTTTAGGGCAAGAGAATCTCTTAAACCTGGAAGAGGTGGAGGTTGCAGTGAGCCAAGATTGTGCCACTGCACTCCAGCCTGGGCAAGAGAGCAAGACTCTGTCTGAAAAAAAAAAAAAAAAGTCTCCCAGCTAACTGGGTGTATGCGTATACTCCAGATCATTTTGTTGTATAGTGACAACATATGCAACACATAATGCGACACAACAAACTGACACAGGATGTCGATGTCACCTAAGCCCAGGTAACAGGGAGTGATGAAGTCCCGTGCTGTGTTGCTCTGTGCCACCCAGAACGCGAATCATCCCTGTGCCCTAAAGTCTCCATGCTGTGGAGACTGCCCCTGAGTCACTCAGTAGCCGCCTTGGTTATCAGATGGTTATCAGTACCCACCCCCTCATGTATACAGGGGGCGGGTACTATCCCCAGGTTCAGGCACCCACTGGAGACTTGGGACACATTCCCTGAGGCTAAGAGGGATGACTATTTCCTTCTTCCTTCATAAACATCAGGTGCTAATTAGAGAAATGATTGTGAGATATCTAAAAGAGTAAGACTATAAAGCAAAAATTTTAGTTGTCTAAATGCGGTCAAGTTTTTAGAGCAATGCACCACCACTCTCTTCTGCATCTGCTCAGCGTGTAGTGCACTCCAGCGACAAAGAAATCACCACTCATCCAGCCCAAAGTTGCAGAGCAGAATCTAAGAACCGCAGTGTGACGGTGACCGTAAGATCAGCCCTGGTGTCTCACTCACCTGAGCACAAGGCCCCTCTGGATGGTGGTCTTCATTTTCTTCGTCAGGTGCTCCACAATGGACTGGAAAATAGCATTTTGTTAATCAGACAATAAACTTCTGCTAACCACCTACTATGTGCCAGGCCCTGCAGGGCGGAAAGTGCCAACCAGGCGTGGCGGTTAGCGTGGCCAAGGAGGCTGCAAGCTCTCACAGCTTGGGTCTCGGGGAGCCTCCCCCAGGTGGCGAGAGCATGTCTGCAGTGATGAATGTCGAGCGCAGGGCACGGTGAGCAGCCCTCACGGGGGCCACTCGAAACGCCTTCCGGAATCAACAGGGTCCCTCTGAAGATGATAATTCCGTGACTGGCCTAGTGCTCATTCATGGCTCTATTGCTCCTTATTTATTTTCATGACGATGTTCTCTCGGCGCTCTCAGAGGAAAAGAGCAACCTGTGGCCTTTCTATGGAATCTCCTATGACAGCCTGATGAACAGTGTCTGACCAAAGAATTTTGTAGACTCTCATTCACACATAGATTTCTTAAGGCAAAGATTGTGTTAGAAAAGAGTAACAACATCTCAAGATGATCTGATATAGGAGGATTTCAAGAGGGAGGTAATTCTCTAATGACTCATCCTGAGAAAATGGAGATTTTTACATCTAATCAATCTGTCACTGGGCACAGTGGCAGAATTTCACAAAGTAGGAGCCTGGGCGCAGTCGCTCACGCCTGTAATCCCAGCTCTTTAGGAGGGCAAGGCGGGTAGATTGCCTGAGGTCAGGAGTTTGAGACCAGCCTGGCCAACATGGTGAAACCCCGTCTCTACTAAAAATACAAAAATTAGCCGGGTGTGGTGGTGGGTGCTGTAGTCCCACCTACTTGGGAGGCTGAGGCAGGAGAATCACTTGAAGCCAGGAGGCTGAAATTGCAGTGAGCTGAGATTGTGTCACTGCACTCCAGCCTGGGTGACAGAGCGAGACTCCATCTCAACAACAACAAATCATAATTTCTCTTCTTAAGCTCTTGCCAGGTTGAATGCTGGTGAGGCAGGATCTTTGGACAGATTTCTGAAATACGGTCATGAGTCACATAACAGGGGGATATGTTCTGAGAAATGCATTGCTAGGTGACTTCAGTCTTGTGCAAACATCCTACAGTGAACTCTCATAAACCCAGGAGTCAGGGCCTGCTGCGTATCTGTTGTTCCTGACTACAAACCTAAATATCTGGGACTGTTGAATACTGCAGGCAATTGTGTATCTAAACATGTCTAGATGTAGAAAAGCACAGTTAAAAAAATATATATATATGTATATAACATATGTTTTTTAATATATATAATCTTTCTATAAAAGATAAATAACAGTGCACCTGTTTGGGGCAGCTCCAATATCATCTTATGAGACCCACCGCTGACAAAAACATCATGATGCAGCGAATGACTCCACAAGTATTTAATTTGACATGGTGAAGAAATTCGTGGTTCACATGTCACATAATTAGTGACAACACCAAGGCCCTTTTTACTTGATCTATTTGGCTCAGAAACAATTAACATTCTAACCTTTTAAAAGATAGTGCCAGGCCTGGTGGCTCACGCCTGTAATCCCAGCACTTTGGAAGGCCAAGATGGGCAGATCATGAGGTCAGGAGTTCGAGACCAGCCTGACCAACATGGTGAAACCCCATCTCTATTAAAAATACAAAAATTATCTGGGCATGGTGGCACGCGCCTGTAATCCCAACTACTCGGGAGTCTGAGGCAGGAGAATTGCTTGAACCTGGGAATCGGAGGTTGCAGTGAGCCGGATTCATGCCACTGCACTCCAGCCTGGGTTGCAGAGCAATATATATTTATTTATATAACTAACTAAAGACAATTGTTCAAGTTGCATTTTATCTGCCAAGGCCTGCCATCCTGCATGGCGTTCAGCAACTTTGAACACTGCAGGGTCCAGGCCTGGATTCTGCTGGGCCATCCAAGCAGGGGCAGACCCCGGGCTCGGTGACACTCTTCCATAAAAGAGCCACAGATGCCAAAAAACCACGGCCGTGTGTGTCAGTTTAGAGGCAGACACAGCATCAGAGGCCTCAAGATTTAAAAGAAACTGCAGCAACTTTCAGAGCCAGTCACAGACGTGGGTGGTGACTCTCAGCGGAGGTGCTCAAATCGTTTGTGACAGAAGTGAGAAAACATTAACTACACAACAGACTACATCAAAAAAACAAGCTTGTGTTTCACACAAGAGACTAGAAGGTATCCTCAACCAGGCACGTCCACCGTCACCTGATACACGGGAGAGGCACCTGGGCAATGCGAAAGGCATCAATCGTGGCGTGTTCTGTAGCACCTCCGTCTCCATGTCCCCTCAGAAAGCAAACCACCCTTGATGCGATGTTTCACTCCACAGCACCGAGTGTATCCAAAGGGGACGGTCCCCCAAGGCCAGCCCCCATCACATACCTGCAGATCCCTGATGTCGAAGGGCTCTTCGAAAATGTATGCAGCATCGG
This sequence comes from Macaca thibetana thibetana, assembly GCF_024542745.1. Taxonomy (NCBI): domain Eukaryota; kingdom Metazoa; phylum Chordata; class Mammalia; order Primates; family Cercopithecidae; genus Macaca; species Macaca thibetana. The sequence continues at coordinate 2,816,226 of NC_065586.1, forward strand.
CTCTGGCCGTGAGCCCCCCATGTTGGCGAGGTAGCCACAGTAGCCGCCCACGGTCTCGATGACAAACACACGCTGCTTAGTTCCACTGGCAGACTACTTGATGCAGTCGCAGGTCTGGTCACAGAGATCAGTCACTCCAGCCCAGGGCCAGGGTGCACCCACCATCCCAGAGCTCCCTGACGAGTGAGTGCACCAAGGCCTCCCACTGCACCTGAGCATGCGGCCCCAGCATCACACAGGGTTGAAGGATATGCAGCAGCTGGGATGTGCCCTCAGAGTGGGTGTGAACATGCCCCCACTCCCCCCCTCCCGCCGCGGCAGCCACCTGGAGGTGACCTCAATGACCTGTGGTGGGGGCCTGGCCATCTGCCGCTCCCTTCTCCCAGGCCCCATAGGAGGAGAATGAAAAAACGACCCCACAAGCCAGCTCACTCCACGCTGCTCTCTGTCCCTGCTGAAGCAGCTTTCACCAGACAAGGACACCGTTAGGTATGAGCTGAGAAGTTAGGGGGCTCTCACCTGCCAGTTTAGTCCATGGGAACAGCTGTGATCTTCTATTTTCTTCCATTAAAGCTCCCTGTGATTTTTAGAGCTGTGGCCATCTTCCATCCATCGGGGAATGTTACGTTTATAGAAACTACTCAAAGGCAGAGTGTGGTTCTTAGACCCAGGTGCCTGGGGAGTCTTTTGGATGCATAGGCATCAGGTCCCCAAGAGAAATGTCTGCCATCCGCCCTCCACAAGGACCCAAGCTCAGCGAGGAGAAAAACAACAGAGAAATGCATCGGCCACCTTCCCACCCACACACCAGTCTGGGCTGAAGCGCCCTCTCCTGGGACTGCAAAACCTCTGCCTAGGCCTCAGCTCCCACCCTGGCACCCTGCAATCTGTTCACACAGACTGGAGACCCATCTATAAAAAACATAAATCTGATCCAGTCATTCAAAACCCTTTGCTCACTTCAAGTACATATCAAGCCTTTCTCTGGAATCCCTGGCCCCACCTGCTTCTGATACCAGATCCCGCTCTAGATACAGCCACCCCAGGTCCTCCTGGGGCCTCTGGATATGCCGGCCGCTGTGTGCATTCAGGTACAGTGGTGGGCGGGAGAGCAGCCCCCAAAGGAATCCCGGTCCTAATGTCTGGAACCTGAGAATGTTCCCTCATGCGGTGATAAAGGTGAATCCTGAGGACTACCCAGGTGGGCCCTAAGTGCCACCACTTGCATCAGCAGATGAGGGGTGCAGAGGCTGAAGGCCATGGAGCAGGATGCTGCGCACCCACATGGGAGGAGGCGGCGCCAGGGAACAAGGCGGGCAAGGCCCGCAGCTCTGGGCACCTGAATAGGCCAACGAGGGACTCTCCTGGAGCAAACACTCTGGCCTCAGCCCATGGCTCCCGCCCTCCAGAGCTGTGCGAGAGTATTATTTTCCAGCCCCAGGTGTGTGGTCAGGGTCACAGCGGCCACGGGACACACACAGGCACCTTCCTCAGCTCTGACCCAGAGGGAAATGCCATTTCCTCAGGAAAACGCCGCCTGGTTTCTAGGACCACAAAGTTCCCTCTGTCGGGGGCTCTCGGGGCACCCCATGTCCTCTCTTCATAGAAATCACCTCAGAGTCTCTCCCTGCAGTTACCTCGTGGTTATTTGACTTTTAGTCCTCACTAGGCTGCAAATTCCATGAGGGCAGGAACTGTGGGCTGGGCTCACACCACTGCACCATCAGCAGGACGCGGCCGAGCCCCTACAGCAGGCACTCAAGAAATGCTTGTCTCTGAATGACATAAGCACAGTATTCTCCAGCCAGTCAGCCAGCCGGCCGGCCGTCCTGGTCAAGGGCTGATCCTGCAGGATTCCCTAACCGGCCTCCATGGGACTCAGCCAAGAGTAAAAGCATGAAGTGGGGTGTGGACTTGAGACTGGGGGCCACATGAGAGTCTGTGCACCAAAGTTTAACACCCACTGGGAAATTTTCACTTGAGTACTTCGGATATTTAAAAGCGCACTTTTTTGAATAAACATAGGCTTGATTAAACCATTCCGACCTATACTTCGTTTCTTTGGCAGATTCTTTTCCTCCCAAAATAATTGGGTGATGTATTCAAAAGTGAACATGGGCTCTAGTTAGTGGGCCACTTTGCATTGTGTAAAAGCTGAGATGGGGAGAGAAACAGGCAATGGGAAGAGCTCCCGTCTTTGTGCTTAGGAAGGACAGAGGACAGAAGCCCATCAAGGGTCCAAAGAGCCCACAACTGCCTTCTTGAAGGGCCAGTGCAGCACTCTGAGGGTTTCACTGTTCCACCTCTACTGGGTCTCTCTCTAATTGTGATCTAAGACTTAGGAGACCGTAAGGCTTTAAGACTTGCCCTTTGTCTTAGAGAATCCCGGGCATGGGAAGGAAAATGTGGGTGGGGCATCAGGACCCCCAGAGGCACAAAGCCTCATGGGTTATTTTTCCAACTGAATCTCCCCCGCAACCCACCCTGAGGTGGGGAATTACTGTCACTCATTCAAAGAATGACATCAGCCGCTTAAAGGCAAAAGAATTCTGCAGGCAAGCAGCTCTCCCAAGAGGCTGATTTGTGCCCCAGCATGTCTGAGTTCTGCTCCCGCCAGGCTGCTGCTGTGGGTGCGTGGAACAGCACAGCCCTGACACCTGAGCCACGCCCCCGACCGTGTGCTCCTCTCAGTGTAAACGCAGTGACAGCTGGGACGGAAGAGTCCGCCTCTGCTGGAGCTCAGATACAGCTTTCCTGAACTCTCTCATTACCTAGATGGCGTCTTAAGCCTGAATTAGCTTCTAAAAATAGCAAGTCCCTCTGGCGGTGCCTGAGGCAGTTAGTCAAAGTAGCACTGACAAGAAGGCGGCCGATCCCAAGCGTGGCCCTGCCTGCCTGCAGTGTTTCACCTCTGGACACCTAGAAACTGCTAAAGGAGAGCAAAGCCAGCGATGGCCGGACCCTAACGACATTCAGTGAAGAGGAGTCAAGCGCAGGGCCCAAGGAAGTCAATGGAATGAGCCGCTGCCAACCTCTGCAAAGCCAGTAGAGCATCAGGGAACACGACAGGGAGAAGCCCAGGAGAGAGATGGTCCTCAGCTCGAGTGGGAGGCACAGGAGGCTGCAGTCGACCTCACGGCCCCTCCGCTCCCTTCCCTGCACTGGAACTCAGTTCTGAAGGAAGAACCTGGAATAGAACTGCTGTTTTCCGAGGTTCTGTGCCAAGCTGAACTAAGGAGTCTCCAACAGGGCTGCGAGTTTTCACCGCAAACTCTGGAGCTGGTTTGGACGTGAACATCTAAGATAAAGGCCAGCGGCTGCTCTCCAGGAGGCACCAGGCGGCCAATCCACTGACGTGACCCCACGTGCCAAGGTGGCCACCGTCCCGTCTGCAGCTGACGACCCTCTTGGGTCAGCTTATCAGGGACCAGAGGGGCCACCATGCGGGTGTCAGCACCACGCCCATGACCGGCAGAATCCACTCCTCCCAAAGCACATGTTGGTGAAACTGCCTGCTGAGGAGGGCATGATCTCGGCTCTCTAAAGAACCTCTCGTCTCACCAGGAAGGCTGTGGTTCCAGGCAGCGGCCCCCAGTGGGCACGCCTCTGTCCCAGAGCTCGTACGTACCAGGCACTCAAACACCTTCCTGCAGGCTCCCAAAGCTGACCCTGCAGCCTCGCTAGTCAACGCAGGCAGGAGAGGCAGGCTCCAGACAAATGTTGCTCACCACTACCCTAGTCTAGCGGGGATAGAAAAACGACCCCAAGGACTGGATATATCCTCTCACTTTTAATCAATAAAGACAGGTTCTTCCTAAGGCAGCGAAGCTAAAAAAATTTACCCTGTTCTGGCCAGTGTGACCGACATAAAGCCAAGCTAGCAAAGGGTGAGGGGGAAATCTGGCTCATTCTTAGCACAGAAGAAACAGACTGCTAAAATAAATGAAAGAAAGCAATGGGAGGAAATGATGTTTCTTGCATTTGAAACATCAACTTGCTTTGTTCAAGAGGTTTAAGACACACGTAAGCCATGCTTAACACACACGGCCGGCTGTTTCTGAAGTCAGTGTTTCTGGAACAAAAGCCTTGGCCTGCCCCAGTGAACATTCACACTGAGCACACTGTCGCGAGGCTGCTTGGCCAGCCAGCAGGGGGCAGGAGAGCGCCACAGGTGCCATGTGGGGTCCCTGCAAACCGGCCTCACTCCCTCAGTCAAGGGCCGTGCCTCCTGCCAATCCAGCGGCTTCCTCCAAGGGGAAGCGGCCTCTTCAGCTGCCACCGCACTGACTTCAGAAGGCTCAGCCAATGGAACAACAGATTCAACAGAGGTCCATGTTGTTAAAGGAAAACTTCTGTTACCAGGCAACCTTAATATCAGATTCAACGTAAAATAGCCAACAAGATCGTTTCCAAACCAACATGCTAGTAGTGCCTTATCCTTCAATGCTGCTTAAACACGGAGAAGAATGAGGAAAAAAGAGCATGGCACTTCTTAAAAAATAACCTCTTCCAGGTTCCTTTCACCCATATCATAAAGACTTACAACTGTGGATTCCCTACAGGAACATGGAGTGGGGGTGGATCCCCACGCTGACCCAGCCTCCCCCTAGGTCAGTCACCCCCCCTCACCACGGGGTTCACACCTCTCCAGACACTGTCACCTCAACAAGGAAAGGTGGAGTCTCTGAGCTCTCTTCACAGGGAGCACCTGAACGGGAGCTAGAGAGACAGACACACCCACAACTGCTATAAAATCCAGAAACGCAATACATATTTAAGGACTTCATTATTAGTTATTTAAAACTTGAAGAACAAAGTGAGCCTGCTTTTAACCTCTCTGCCACAATAACACCGTGTACGTCTGTCTTCTACCGTTTGTTCCTTCTCCAGCAGCTGTCGCCTGGCTGGCCGCCTGCAGAAGAGGAGCCTCCGGTACTCCTGGGAGGCCCTCGGTAAAAGCGTGAGCACCACGATCATATCTCAGGACGCTGCACACTTTAGGGTCGACCACAGACCACCATTGCCAATGCGTGGAAGGCACTGAATGGGCCTCCTGCTCTTCGTAAAGCACCTCTCGTAAGCTATGTTGTGTTGAAAATTTTTAACTGCAGTCCAACACATACTTCTTTGTTTCTGTCTTGTTTTTATCCTAGAGGCATATTATTATGGAAAATTAAGTTTGCAAGTGTGAAGGGTTTTCTGAAAATCGACTTCTAATCCTGGAAGGACAAAAAAAAAAAAACTGTGCCAGATGTGGTGCTTACGCCTGTAATGTCAGCAGTTTGGGAGGCCGAGGCGGGCAGATCGCTTGAGCCCAGGAGTTTGAGACCAGCCTGGAAAACATTGCAAAACCCTGTCTCTACTAAAAATAAAAAAAAAAAAAAAAAAAAAAAAAATTAGCTGGGCGTAGTGACGTGTCTATTCCCAGCTACTCAGGAAGCTGAGATGGGAGGATCACCTGAGCCCAGGAGGTAAAGGCTGCAGTCAGCCAAGGTTTGTGTCACTGCACTCCAGTTTGGGCGACAGAGTGAGACCACCTCTCAAAAAAAAGCAAAAACTGTATAAATCAGTACAGAAGGGAACTGGCCAGGCACGGTGGCGCACGCCTGTAATCCCAGCATTTTGGGAGTTTGAGGTGGGCAGATCATCTGAGGTCAGGAGTTTGAGACCAACCTGGCCAATATGGCAAAACCCCATCTCTAATAAAAATACAAAAATTAGCCGGGCATGGTAGTGGGTGCCTGTAATCCCAGCTACTCAGGAGGCTGAGACAGGAGAATCACTTCAACCCGGGAAGCAGAAGTTGCAGTGGGCCGAGATTGCACCATTGCATGCCAGCCTGGGCAACAAGAGCAAGAGTCCACTTCCAAAAATAAAAAATAAAATAAAAAAATTAAAAAAAAGGGAGCTAATGCTTTCCATTTAAGAGAAGGGAGAAGAACATTCAGTATTTACACATCTCACGCACACATCTGCAGTGGTGCCCTGAAGTATTCAAAGATACACGTTCCTACAAACATAGCTCAAAACCACTCACCAAGTTACATGCTAAAAGCACATGCATTGGAAGAATGCTACATTATATTTTTTAAGCATCTGTATCCAATATTTTAGCATACTGGCAGTTTTCCCTTCAGGTGCTGTATGCCTAAATTATTACATGTTTAGTCATTTATTTTAGAATTTATGACTTGCTTTAGACAAAAGAAATATATTTGAACATAAGCTACTAACTTAATGACTTAGGGGAAAAATTACTAAATTAACTTAGAAGTTAAACTTTGCAAACTGAATTTGTTGGACCTCATGTAAGCTAGATCATCAGTTTTTTAAATTGTTGTGTGTTTCCCTTGAGGATGGAAGTCTCTTTTCTCTCATGCACTGTCCACACCACTGCAGCCCACGTCTCTCGTCCACTGCACCACAGTGCGACCTGCAATTCACCCTGTACCACGCCTTCCACACCTTACCTGAAAGTCACTAAGTATAACCAAGAAGGAAATGAAAAGCAGATAAATGACCTGCACCCCCACATCTAGCATGCAAATGTTAAACGTTCATCCAAGTAAAACCAAAAACCCATGTAAGCTCACGATTGTAACTGGTAGAGTTATGTGCATGGCAATTGAAAGTCTCAAGAAAAACAAAGTTTATACAAAAAGACATCTGCAAACATCGACAGTGCAGAGAGGACTTCACTCTGCATCCAGCCTGTCCTGGAAGCCACGGCCAAATGCCAGGCTGTAGAGATCCGAAAAGCAGGAAAAAAAAAAAAAAAAAAAAAAAAAACACAAGTGTTGAAATGTGTACAGTCTTAGCAATGTACAAATTCGATGTAGGATGCTCAGAAACCTTGAATTTCCAATCAGAAAACAGGAACATGAGCAAGTTCCCCAGCAGCGCCCACCTTCTGCCTGCGGCACGTGTAACAGGAACGCAGGCCACCTCTGGGGGGACAGAGGCTTCCTGGTCACATTCGCTCTGGCAGCCGCACAGCTGGCCCTGCTGCAAACACCTGTCTAATACTGAAGAACCACCCGCTCCCTGGGCTTTGCTCACTCTAGCCGAGAGAGCATATTTACAGAGTATATTATCAACTGAGTCCTCGTTCAATGCGCCAAGCTTGTTGAAGGCAGGGCAACCTCATTCCTGGCCCAATTAACTGAGCAGAGCAAATGCCCCCAGTTGGACGGCACTCAGTCATGACAGCAGCGGCCACTGTTCACAGGGCACTGGCTTCGTGCTTGGAACAGTTCCAAGCATCTTCTTTCTGTCGGAGGAATGTGCACTACAACCCTGTGGGGCCATTTGCAACGTCCACCAGAGTTCTGAGGCAGCCAAGTCCAGGCTGTCTATGGGCCTCCCCGTGTGGCCGTCCACGTCCCCTGCAGACCAGACCTCACTGCAGGGACCGCAGGGACCGTGGGTTCCAGGGCTGCCTTGAAGCACATGCTCCCTTCGTCACCTCTTCCTGGCCCGACATCACCCCTGACCACTGCTGCCAACACTTTATTTTCTCATGGCTCCTGAGGGGCCCTATTCTTTCTGCCCTTCCCTGCTCCTGGCTTGGAGGATGCCCACATCAACGCCAACGCTCACGTAATCACCAGCCCTTCCATGGGACTTCATGCCTAGGAGTCTCAGTATCAGAAAGTCAGATTCCTGTGCTTGTTGGAGAATTTCTTCCCATCGTGGAAGTCGAGGAGATACAATTCTAGGTGCCTGCAATAACCTCATTTCCACAGCTAAGCAACTTCAGTAGTAGCACAAAACAAAAAAGCTTTTTTTTTAAAACTTATTTTATACAAGCTAAATACAATTTAATTTTTACATCCACGTTCTCATCAGCTCCCACCTGGTGAGCAGGCGAATAGTAATTTTCGAAGAAACAAATTGTTCCATTATTTTAACACTTAGCATTATCACTATTAAGCAAGAATTATCCCAAAAATACACGATCTTGTTCTCACATTCAAAAATTGATTGTCACATAGTGAAATAGCACTTACTGCAAAGGAATGTTTCTTTTCAGGTTTCTGTTCTGGGGGAAAAAAGATTTCTGGCAAAGAGATAAATATTAATTATGTAACTATCCAAAATGTGTCAGAGAAAAATAATGTCATCCAATTAGTTCTTTGAAGTGTTACAAATGCAGCTCAGTTTTAATAGTAATTCGTCCATAATTATCAAAAGAATCTTTAAAAATCTTAATACTGAAAGAATAACCATAAATGGATACAAAACACAAAGCAGAAGAGTTAACATTTGGGGTAGGTTTTGGCCCATATTTTTAACATATGCATAGTTACTTACTTAGCTGAAGTATATCCCTCTCCTCCTTGGCTCTTCAAGCCTGATTTTCAAACATAGACTGGCTTTTGGTTCATGAAGGCAGCTTTAGAAGATGTCAGGATCGGGCTGGGTGCAGTGGCTCAAGCCTGCATTCCCAGAATTTTAGGAGGCCAAGGTGGGCCGATCACTTGAGGTAAGGAGTTCGAGACCAGCCTGGCCAATATGGCAAAACCCTGCCTGTATTAAACATTTTTGTAATTAACCAAGCGTGGTGGCACACACCTATAATCCCAGCTACTCAGGAGGCTGAGGCAGAGAGAACTGCTTGAACCCAGGAAGCGGAGGTTGCAGTGAGCCAAGATGGCTCCACTGCACTGCAGCCTGGGCGACAAAGTGAGACTGTCTCAAACAAGAACTTAGCCCTCAGGAAAGGCTGTGAGCATCCCCGGCCCCAACCAACCCAAGCAATCACATGGTAATGGTTATCATCTGATTTTGACACAATAAAGTTCTATTCTCCTCTGTAAACACAATGGTAAACAGTTGCCATCAGCACACAGAAACTCCCAGGACCCAGTAACACCGGACTAGCAAGATTAATGGGCCACGTATGCAGGGTTCAGCTGCAGAAAGTGATGGCACCAAGAATGGTGTGTGCTCAAACCAGTCCCCACCTAGGCAAACCCCTTCTCCTTTTCCCCACTGGATTCATCAAATCAAATCTCGCTGTCCTTGGCAAATGTACCATTAATTTGTTTACTGCCCAGAACAAAAGCACACTTCCAATTAACATGACAGCCCCGCTATGATAGAACAGCCTTAATTCAGATATGACTTGGAGAAACAGAGGGAGGAGGGGTCGAGGGCCATCCTGGAATCGGCAGCTGTTTTCTGGGGAAAGCCTCCGTCCCACCCGAGCCTGACACTCATGCCACACTGTCCCCATGGTGTCTGAAAGCTCCATGAAGACAGGGTCACTCTGACCCCTTCACACCCACAATGCCAAAGAGGAGCAGGTGTTCAGGAAAAGTCTCCTGCTAGTGCTGAAGACAGGAATAATTCCTCGTGGTGCCCAGAATGTCAGGAGAAAACAAGGCACCATGTGGATGCCTTCCAGGTGAATTTTGGAATGATTCTACCGAATGCCAGTCATCCTTTTTCAGAAAATCAATACCGGAAAACATGTGTCACCAGCAGAGAGATGGTCCCTTTGACGGCTTACAAACACACCTACGTTACACTGAATTTATCTCAAGCCACCCTCTCTGTGCTAATGTAAAAAGTCTCCTTTATTAACCAGTAGCCTTTCTCATCTGGTGCTTTTTAACAAGCAAGAGGGTCCTGTAACACTCAGGCATTGTCTAAAACGTCAAATGGAAGCCTAGAATCCTCTTCCGTGCAGCTTCACTGCAAAGTATTTTGACGTGAGCCAAATCGTGCTATTCCTACACCTCCATAGGAAACTCAATGCTTCATCAAGGAGACGCAGCATGATTTCTGCTAGGCACAGAAACTGGTGGGGTGGGGATGGGGTTGAGGGAACATTACATAGAAAGCACACCCCGATAATCACCTGCATGAGAGCCACACTGGCCGGCAAGCCCCGGTCGGCTCAGTCTCTGCACAGTCACAGGTGTGAGGCCTGGAGGGCAGACACCTGGCACTGCTGACCACCCCAAGGTCGTGGCCTCTGCCCCTTCTCTGCTGCCCATCAGTTCCAAGCTTCTGGCAACACCGCCTGCTGCCCCCACTGCCTGATCGACTCTTCGTGAAAAGCAAATGTTGCCAGGATAGCTTATGAGTACATTTGCCAGGAAAGCAGCTCCGATTGACACTGAAACCCCGTTCTCGCACCCCTGGCAGCTCCCCTGCCCCCGATGTGTACATGCTTGCAGCTCTGACCTTGCTCAGTGTCCACACAGGCTCTGTCCCCTGGAGAGCTGAATGCAGACTCAATGTTGAGTCAGAAATACACAAAGAGGTGACGGTTAGGAACTGCCTGCCTGTCCCCCAAAACACAGGTTGAAATCCTCACCCTCAATGCGATGCTGTCAGGAGGTCTTTGGGAGGTGATGAGTTCCCGAGGCTGGAGCCCCGTGAATGGGGTTTGTGCCTCAGAAAGGAGCCCAGCAAATCCATTCACCCTCCCACTGTGTCAGGGCCAGAGAGAAGGTGTGTGTGAACCAGGAAGGGGCCCACACCAGAACCCACCCCGTGCGGCACCCTGATCCCGCCTTCCAGCCTCTAGAACTGTGAGAAACAAATTCCTGTTGTTCATAAGCCACTCAGTCAATGGTGTTTCGTTACAGCAGCCTGAGCTGCCTGAGATGACAATGCTCACTGTCCTACAGAGACGGCTACTCCCCTCTCCCAGAAAGAGGGGTTTAATTAAAATCCCTGTCTCTCCTCGCCGCCACCACAGATCTCATTCCCCCACCCCGTAAGCCAGCAGTTGCTAGGATTAAAGGAAAAGGAGGATCGTTTTAGACCAGCCCCTCCATGTCGGTCTGAAGCCTTTGACTTTGCCCACTTCCACGGTGGCCGTGTCACCGGATTCCCCATGCCAGCTCTGCATCTGCACCGGGTCCCAGGCTCTGCACAGACTTCTCCAGTTGCCCATCCAGCACACCCATTTCCCCTTCTCCTTTGCAGATTGTCCTTCAATATCCAACTCCCACCCTCTCTGCAACCCAAGGCCTTCCGATCCAGGCATTCTGGGGTGAGCTCAGCCGTGCACTGGAGTCCTTGGCTCAGGTAACCCAGGCCCAAGCCGTTGGCACCAACGATCTACTGGCTGTGGGGTCTGCACAGCCACTAGCTGCCCCAGCCACACCAGGGCCTGGGAGGGGAGGCAGAGGAAGCTGTGAAGCTGCCAACAGCCGTGCGGGGACAGGGGCCCCTGGGATGAGGAGGATGCC
>NC_065586.1:2827935-2972935 GCF_024542745.1 Macaca thibetana thibetana
CCACTGCACTCCAGCCTGGGCAACAGAGTGACTCTCCATCTCAAAATAAATAAATAAATAAATAAATAAAAATAAATTTCACTTCCCAGAATTTGATAGAAGCAAATTCATCAATAGTATTTTCTAAATCTACTTCTTGGGTTACCTCGTTTTCTATGACATAATTGCCATATTTGTCCATTTCTCCAGACCAGGTAACAATCTTAAATTTTTTAAATTAACTTCAGTTTACTGAAACTCTTTTTACATGATACTACTGTGACTTATATTGTTAAAAATTCCGATGACCTCTTCCAAACTGAGATAAAATTTTACTAAGCAAAACTCACAAATGACTTTTAGAAGACATCCATGGTGTATATGTTCCACATTTTCTTTATCCAGTCTACCATTGATGGGCATTTGGGTTTGTTCCAAGTCTTTGCTATAGTAACTAGTGCTGCAGTAAACATACATGTGCATGTGTCTTTATAGTACACCATGGAATACTATGCAGCCATAAAAAAGAATGAATTAATGTCCTTTGCAAGAACATGGATGAAGCTAGAAGCCATCATTCTCAGCAAACTAACACAGGAACAGAAAATCAAACACCGTATGTTCTCACTTATAAGTGGGAGTTGAACAATGAGAACACATGGACACAGGGAGGGGAACATCACACACTGGGGCCTGTTGGGGGATGGGGGACAAGGGGAGGGAGAACATTAGGACAACTACCTAATGCATGCATGACTTGAAACCTAGATGACAGGTTGATAGGTGCAGCAAACCACCATGCCACATGTATACCTATATAACAAACCTGCACGTTCTGCACATGTATCGCAGGACTTAAAGAAAAATAAATAATAATAATAAAAACATACTCACCACCGACACATAATAGAATTTTTAAAAAAGATACCAACGTGATGCTGATTTTATATTACAAACTGTTGACGTAACAGGCTTCTCAAAACCACCTATTTAAGAGGAAGTCTGACCAGAACTTAAATCATCAGAATGTTTTAGCGTCGAGTCAGTGGCTGCTTTTTGAAAATCAAATGTATTCATGCAGAATATCTTCAGTAAAAATTCAAAATCTGAAGACAGTTTTTTAATTTTGCATTTCTCCACTTCAAATGTTAAACTAAGGCATCTATAATGTAAATTTCTATTTAATTTCCCTTTTCCCAGAATAATTGATACTCTTGTGTGGTGATTCATACATTTCTATTTTTTTTTACCTTTCCTTTTCATTCATTTTCAAATTCAGGAAGAATATTCCTACCTTTTGCTAACATTTTAAATCTATCTCACATACTCCTTCTCTCATTTGATTTCATTTACAACACTCAGTTGAAAATGAAGGAAAGATGGAAAGACGTTTTAAAAAGATTACTGATGGTTTTGCATCATTTAAAGTCAATAGGTAAAATTATAATAAATTCTGATTTAAGTATAGGTAAAATATTTCCATTTAAAATAAGGTTATGAGCTTTAATACTCCTACTTTTTAATTTTCAACATTTGTTTATCTGCTTTAATATTCTAGAAAATGGATGAGCCACAGAAAGCTGAGAGATGAAGCACACAGAGGCACACATTCTCCCTGCTGCTGCCTCAGGTACAGGACGGCTCCGCATGATGCCATCACCATCCTCGGGGACATGAGCGCCCAAGTCCCAGGTGACAACTGGACTTTTCAGTGCACAAACCAATGCCCCTGTTTTCTCTGCAACCCACACCAAGGAGCTGAGCTGTCAGGGTCTGCTCGTGCTGTTCACACCTCCCTTCTGTCTCCCTCTCTTCCTCTCTCTCTGAGCCTCTCTTTTTCCCCTATCATCCTTCAAATCTCAAAGCAGTAATAGGAAATAAGTGAGGAGGAAGTGGAGGCAGAAACCACCTCATTTCCTTTGAGTTCCATCTTAGACTCTAAGAAAAGCAGAGATTGGAGGGCCAGCCTCTCGGCCTCATGTCTCATGCGCCACCTTCCTGCTCTGTGGACCTGGTGAGCTGCTTCGCCTGTGTTCCCAGGTTCCCACATCATTAAAACAACACAATCCCTGCCTCCCAGGGTCACTAGGAGGGTTTAGTAAACACAGATGCATGCACACTTAAAACAGTCTTCAATCTCATACAGGTCGCTGTAAATGCCATTAATTCATTCCTTTGTATGGCGATGTAGTATTCCATCATGGAAATATACCACAGCTTCTTTATCCACTCGTTGACTGGTGGGCATTTGGGTTGATTTGACACTTTTGCGATTGTGAATTGTGCTGCTATAAGCATGTACAGGTATCCTTTTTGTATAATGACTTCTTTTCCTCTGGATAGATACCCAGTAGTGGGATTACTGGATCAAATTGTCATTCTACTTTTAGTTCTTTAAGGAATCTCCAGACTGTCTTTCATAGTGGCTGTCCTAGTTTACATTCCCACCAGCAGTGTAGAAGTGGGAACCCAGTTTTTGTAGCAAGCAGTAAGCAAGCCTGCTGCTGTCTGTGGGGAAGACAGAGTGATGATCTCATCCCTCAAGATGACAAGCTACATAAACAGTATGAGAAATGGGCTGGATAGCCGAGAGCTTGAGGCCTCAGTGTCTTGGCACAGCCAGCAAGACACATGGGAGCTCTGGAGGCCTGCAGAGGATGGCCTCCTGCAAGGGTCACTACCTACCATGGCCTACCCTCTGGTTCCTAATGTCCCTGTTCACCACGGGTTCCCACATAATGCAAGACCCTCTTGCCAGTGACCGAAGCTTATCGTAATTCTCCCTACAGTGTTGGATGCTTGGTGCACTATCCCTCCCAGGCAGAAATAGGGCTTTCAAACCTGAAGAATGAATCTCTAATGGTGTAATTTTATACTCTATGACCCAGGAGTAAAAGAGAGTGTTTCCTGGAACATTTCTTGAGTCTAATGCTTTATAAATTAATGAAAGAAAAAGATGCTGACTGATCTGGAACACGTTGGCTAAGGGCTAGGAAGGGCATTAGTTCAAGCTGCTGTGTTTGTCTCCACAGGGCTGGTGTAATGAACTGAGGGGCTTAAAATAATAGAAATTTATACTCCATAGTCTTAGAGGCCAGAGTCTGAGGTCAAGGCATCCTCAGGATCTGTTCCTTCTGGAGGCTGTGGGGAGAATCCTGGCCTTGGCTTGCAGACCCATCACCCCAATCTCTGTCTCCATCCCAATGTAGCCTTCTCCCCTCTGTTTCTCTCTGTCTTCTCCTTTTCTGTCTCTTTTAAGGAAGCCCAACATTAGATTTAGGACCCATCCTAATCCAGGATGATCTCATTTTGAGTGATCCTTATGCCTTAGTTACATCTGTGCAGGCCCTTCTCCCAAAAGAGGGCACCTTCTGAGTTTTCAGATGGACATATCTTTTGGGGACAGAGTTCCTCCCACACGTCCGGTAGCCTGAGTGATGCACGTCCATCCTTGTTTGAACCCAATGGAAGCAGCCCGGACCTTCCATCTCCACCAGTGGACCAAGAAGTCTTCCACATCCACCACCCCTCACCAGACGGAGGCAGGGTCTCAGCCACGGGCAGGGCTCCCCTGATGGCTGGGGTCAGTATGAGAGTCCAGCATGGGGAAGACCCTCTGATTCCGAACCAACAGTCCAGGGACCAACCCAGTTCCCTCTGTCCACTTTTTCATGGGAAAGGCGGTCATCCTCAGGCCTCTGGACGGGCAGGCTCCTCACTCCTGAGACACAGTGTAGTGTATGACATGAGCTAATGCCCGCTTTTAGGCATTACTATAGGGTCACTATGTGAAAGCTTTGTAAGGTGATCACCTAAGCGGGCATTCAGTTCTTTTCAGGGCATAAAGTTACCTCTTTGAGGCCATGGCTTACAGACAGTCATGAGTAGCAGTTCTCTCCAAACTTTTGTAAGGTAACTATCCACCCTCCATCTCCCAGGCTTGCTGCTTAGAGCACACCTCACCACACACCTGGCCGCACACCTGGTCACACACCTGGCTGCACACCTGGTGGGATGGAGACAGGACAGTGGCCACAGCTACTGTCATTACTTAGTGGGTTTAGGGTTTCTTCCTCCTGGGCTCTGATTCTTGACCATCAGTTATAGCAAGTCAAATGTTCACACACGTCACAAGATGCTGTGCCTTTGTCATCCAAAATTAGACAGCAGTGAGGCCGCTGCTGAGGGACTAAGGGCTTCTGTCAGCAGCTGGCAATGGCCTGGATGCATGCAGCTCCCCCAGCATCCCCACCTCAGAGCCTGAGCGGCCCTTCTCAGTTCCTTTGCAGCAGCACGGTTTTGTCAACCCCAATTCTCTCTCTGGATAATAATGGCCTGGTTCTAAATCACAGGCTTCTGCTGTGGAAGGGCGTATTCCACTTAGTCAGTGGTTATGCCCGTAGTGACATTGGCATAGGGTCATAGGCACAGGCAAAGGAGAGAGGATGGCCTTGCATGAGAGAATAGCTAAGCAGAAAGCCACAGAGCAGGAAAGTGAGGCGTGGGAGGCCTTGGGAAGACCCGTGTTGGAACCAGTTTTCAGTTAGAATCAAAATCCTGAATACAGAGTGTTAGTATGAACAGCCTCCTGCCCAGGTGGGAACTGTAGACCAAAATTAAAATTCTAAGCCTCCCAATTGACTGAATGAACTCCCATCTCAGGGACTCCAAAGTAAACTTGAAAAACTCGTTCAGGCCCTGATGGGAAGAGAGGGTGGGACGGGCCTTGTTACACCCCTTCCTTTTGGAGTTCAGATATAATAAATAGTACTGACATTAAAATGGAGACCCTAAGACTGACAGAACAGACTCTTTGTAGCTATAAGATACCAACATGACAGGTAGCCGGCCCTGAAGGAAATAAAAGTATTTTACCCTAAAATATATTTCCTTGACATATTTTGAAATGACCCTACAAGGTCATCTCTTGTGGAGGAAATTTACATCTTGCAGAGAACTCCCTTCCCTTTCCAGGTCTTTTCCTGATCCAAAAGAGATTAACCAAGAATCCGGTGCCTTTTAAGTTCTGAAGAAAGGCATTTAAATCTATTGTCTCTGAAGCCTGCTATCTGGAGCCTTCATCTGCATGACAAGAACCTTGGCTTCCACACCTCGCTCCTTACCTTAAAACTCAAGCTGCCTTCAACTCTTAAGGCAGAGCTTAACTCTTTCAACCAACTGCCACTCAGGAAATTGGAATTCACCTATGACCAGGAAGCCCCCTCCTGCTTCAAGACGTCCTGCCTTTCAGGGGCCGAATCAACGTGTACCTTCTATGTATTGATGTATACCTTTGCCTGTAACTTCCGTCTCCCAAAAATGTATAACCTGTAACCGAGCCACCTTGCCCACATGTTCTCAGGACCTCCTGAGGCTGTGTAACTGGCCATGGTCCTGAAACTTGCCAAAACAAACCTCTAAATTGATTGAGATCTGTCTCAGACACTTTTTGGTTTATAGAAGTAAACAGAGATGTTCACTCTAGGCAAAATCAGTATGCTACCTTAAAAGGTGGCATTGCTTCCATCTGGGAATTTAGCACAATGCATGTGTAATTAAAGAAAATCCACCAAGTGTAGAATTTAAGCTGGTTTGACAACTCCACAAATTCTTAAGAACAAATTGCCTGGGAAGTGGCTGAGATGTGATTTCATCTTGATGTCCAAATGCAGTCCGCACTTGCTCTGATCCATCCTGAAAGAAAAACTTCAGCCAAATTAAATTTAAAGGAGTTTAATTGAGCAATGAACAATTCATGAATTGGGCAGCCCCCAGAATCACAGCAGATTCAGAGGGACTCCCGGGATGCTTCACGGTCTGAACAAATTTGCAGACAAAAAAAGTAAAGTGATGTACAGGAATCAGCAGTGAGGTACAGAACAGCTGTATTTTGGTTACAGGTTGGTGCGTGCCTTATTTGAACACAGTTTGAACACTGAGCAGTCTCTGCTCACACAGTTATGGAGGCTGATAAATCCAAAACCTGCAGGGCAGCCAGTAGGCTGGAGACCCAGGGAGGAACTGGGGCTGCAGAGGACGTCTGAGGGCTGCCTGCTGCTGGATTCCTTCTCTGAGGGGAGGCCAGTCTTCTGCTCTATTCAGGCCTTCAGCTGATTGGATGAGCCCGTCCACATTAGGGAGGACAATCTACATTCCTTGAAGTTCACCAATTTAAATCTTAATCTCATCCCAAAACACCTTATAGAAACATCCAGAACAGCACCTGATCAAACATCTAAACCCCCTGGTCCAGCCAAATTGACACATAAAATTCACCATCAGGAGACATTCGTCAAGTCAACGGCAGGGAGAAAAAGGCAGAACTGAGGGGAGATACAGAAAGCTGGGGGCCGTCTAGAACCCTTCCCTATGCGTGGACCTTATTTAGATTCTAACTCAAATCAACTGCAAAAAAATGTTGCTGAGACAACTGGGGAAATTGTATTGTAGATTGGACATTAGATAATACTGAAAAGCACTACCTTAATTGTGTTACATTTGGTAATGCCATTGTAAGAGAATATCCGTATTGTTTAACAATGTATGGTGAAGTGTGTAGGGATAAAATGAAGTTTAATGAGGATTGCATTAAAATAATTTCATAAGAAAAAAAAAGAGGCAGGGCACAGTGGCTCATGCCTGTAATCCTAGTCCTTTGGGAGGCCAAGGTGGGAAGGTCACTTGAGGTCAAGAGTTTGAGACCAACCTGGCCAACATGGTGAAGCTCTGTCTCTACTGAAAAAAAAAAAATTAGCTGGATGTGGTGGCACATGCCTATAGTCTCAGCTAGTTAGGAGGCTGAGGAAGGAGAATCACTTGAACTCGGGAGGCTGAGGCTGCAGTGAGCTGAGATCATGCCACTGCACTCCAGACTGGGTCACAGAATAAGACAAGACAAAGAAGGGAAGGGAAGGGGAGGGGAGGGGAGGGGAGGGGAGGGGAGGGAAGGGGAGGGGAGGGGAGAGAAGGGAAAGGAAGGGAAGGGAAGGGAAGGGAAGGGAAGGGAAGGGAAGGGAAGGGAAGGGAAGGGAAGGGAAGGGAAGGGGGACAATGTAGCAGAGTCTTGATGTTTGCTGAAATTCGGTGATGAGCATATGAGAATGTGTTATACTCTTCTTTCTGCCTCAGATTACTCATAGCAGTGTTATTTGGGCATTGTGCAGACACTGCATATATTGTGGCTACAAAATACTATACTGAGAATAAATATATTTGAAAAACAATCATTATTCTTAAGAGATCTTCATGGATCCTCCCAATGTTCTTTATTTCTTCTCAAATTCATGACTGCAAATAGCAAAGCTGCCTTCTGTCCTTTACCACATCAAAGCAATTGGATTTGGAATTATGTTAATACAGTTTACCCAAGTTCTAGGGAGAAAATTTGCAAACTCCCACCGTGAGAGTATTTCTAAATATTAGTAAAACATTAGGTGGCAGCGGAATGCATTCCAAGGGTTTTGAAAGTGTGTTCATGGTAGGCTTGTGCATAACGGGCTAGTTTGGTTGAAAGATGTTCCACGGCTATTTTTATCTTAATTTATATTTTATTCAGAACTCACAGAAAGATGGCAATAGCATGTAAATCCCGGAATGCTTCATACTTTCCCTATGAAAATAATGCACCATTATTTTTGCAATCTTAAAAGGAAAGCAACACTTCCACGATTTTACAAGGAGCCCTGAACATAGCAAATGTTTACTGGAGGCACATGCATGTCATTCTTTTTAATGTTTCTAAACAGCATATATGCAAATGAGGTTTGAAATGAGAGGTGTGCATATTCTCCACAAATCCCTCATTTATTTATGTATGTTTTTAAATATTTTCTAATGACTTTAAAAGAATTAGAAATTGATTTTCTTTATTTAAAATTGAGTCTTTTTTCAATAATATATTTTTACTTGAGAACTCAGTCAGTTTTCTCTTTTAATAAAAATTGAAACTGCTGAACAGGTTGTTTATTTTACCTTATTGAAATGAAGATGGCCCATGTTTTCTGCAAATAATAATTAAAGGAATAAAAACTCCATAATGGAGGTCAGGCATGGTGGCTCACACCTGCAATCCCAGCATTTTGGGAGGCCGAGACGGGCAGATCACAAGGTCAGGAGATCGAGACCGTCCTGGTTAACATGGTGAAACCCAGTCTCTACTAAAAATACAAAAAAGTGGCCGGGTGAGGTGGCGGGCACCTGTAGTCCCAGCTACTCGGGTGGCTGAGGCAGGAGAATGGCATGAACCCGGGAGGCGGAGCTTGCAGTGAGCCAAGATCGTGCCACTGCACTCCAGCCCGGGCCACAGAGCAAGACTCCGTCTCAAAAAAAAAAAAAACAGGAAAAGAAAGAAAGAAATGAGGATTGCCCATGTTTTCTGCAAATAATAATTAAAGAAATAAATACTCCATAATGGAGGCCGCACATGGTGGCTCACACCTGTAATCCCAGTACTTTGGGAGGCCAAGGAGGGCGGATCACTTGAGCTCAGGAGTTTGAGACCCAGCCTGGGCAAGATGGTGAAACCCTGTCTCTACAAAAAAATACAAAAATTAGCCGGGCGTGGAGGCTCACAGTTGTAGTTCCAGCTACTCAGGAGACTGAGGTGGGAGGATTGCTTGAGCCTGGGAGGTCGAAGCTGCAGTGAGCCATGACTGATTGTACCACTGCACTCAAACCTGGGCAAGAGAGAAAGATTTTGTCTCAAAAACAAAAACCAAACAAACTTCTCAGTGGGGAAAAAAGCATGTGTGTGTGTGTGTGTGTGTGTGTGTGTCTGTGTGTGTGTATCCCTGTGTTCTCCCAAGAGCCGAATTCCACAAGTTAAGTGGTTCCTAGATGTCGTTTCTATGGCTAAATATCTGGGCTCTATCTGAATTTGGAGAAAAATGAAAACTCTAATCCACACCTGTCCAAGTATTCACAGGAAAACCCCGGGGTAACTGAATGTTTGAGAGGGAAACACCCTGGAAATAAAGACCGTTCACCCCTCTTCCACGAAGGCCAGTCTCTCATCGGCAGGCACATCTGAGTCTGCGGCACCTTGCTTTGTTTGCAAAGTCATAGACACAAACACATATACTGTAAACTGGTGGCAATAAAGATCTGAGTAGAGTTTCCAAAGCTTCTTGCAAATCCATGCAAGCAATCAACAAAATGTGGTTTGCTCCACAAACCAAGAACAGGAGACTCAACACGTCACCTAGGGGCTTCTAGACGCCTGAGGAGAGAACTACCTTTGCTCTTTTAGGGTTTATTTGCTAACAGGAAATTAATATCAACCCACTGAAAAGTGGGTCCTGAAGTAAAACTTCTAGGAAATTCCTAACTATTGGAAGTGGTTGGAAGTCCACCCTTCCAGCAAGGGAAGCACGCACCCAAATCAAGTAGATTTCTAAATTCATAAAGTCTTTTGAAGAACGTTAATAACCAAAGTTAGAAAATGAAACTGAAAACTTTGAAAACTTCTTCCTTTGGTGAACCTATTCTTCTTGGGTTATGAATATTTGAATCTTTGATTGTTTTTTCATCAGGCCAATTCTCATAACAGGCAAAATATATCTAACCTCCAACTTCAAATGTGATTGAATTACCAGATAACATTTATACATAATTTGTAGCCTCTGGTAGTGAACGAAACACATTTCAATTGCTTTCCTTAAACCTATGCAGGGACAGAGTAATGTAACACGCTTTACCATGATGGGTGTCCTTACAACATAAATGACAGACACTAGAGCTCTTTTCACGGTGTAAGAATCAGGTGTCTGTGAGACATGCATGCAGCCAGCAAACATGAAACAACGCTTCACATCACTAATCATCAAAGAAATGCAAATCAAACCGCAATGAGATACCATCTCACACCTCCCATAATGGCTATTATTGAAAACTCAAAAAACAATAGATGGTGGTGAGGCTGTGGAGAAAAGGAAATACTTCCATACTGCTAGTGGGAATATAAATTAGTTCAACCACTGTGGAAGCAGTTTGAAAATTTCTCAAAGAAGTAAAAAGAGCTACCCTTCGACCCAGCAATCCAATCCAAAGGAAAATAAATCGTTCTGCAAAAAAGATGTGGGTTCATCACAGCACTATTCACAATAGCAAAGCCATGGAACCAACCCAGGGGCCCATCAACAAGGGAACTGGATAAAACAACGTGGTATGTATGCACCAGGAAATACTACACAGCCATAAAAGATGGTAAAATCATGTTCTTTGCAGCAACACGGGTACGTGTCATTTCTATGGCCAAACATCTGAGCTCTGTTGACACCATCATCCTAAGTCAATTAACATAGGAACGGAAAACCAAATATCACATATTTTCACTTATAAGTAGGAGCTAAACATTGGATAAATATGGACATAAAGAGGGGAGCAATGAACAGTGAGGACTACTAGAGGGACGAGAGCGGCAGGGGCTGAAAAACTATGAATCGGCTGCTATGCTCACTACCTGGGTGATGGGATCATTTGTATCTCACACCTAAGTGCCATGCAATATATCTGTGTAACAATTCTGCAGATGTACCCCCTGAATCCAGCATAAAAATTAAGAAAAAAGAAAGAATCAGATGTCTATGAGAGGAGGTTGGTCACCCCAAAAGATTCAGTGTTGTGAGCAGCGTTAAACTCAACAGCAAGATGGAAAGTAACACGGCTATTGAAACAAATCCATGGTGGTACTGATGGCTTTTCCAAACACGTGAGTGTCATGCAATGAGCTTTCCCTTCAAAGCTACCGCAACACCATACACAGGTCATTCACACTGGCAGGCAATGCTAAGATGAACCATGAATCACTGGACAAGCTAAATGGATTGCATCTCATCATTATCTAACCAGCAATGAAGCCTTCCTCTAACCAACCTGGGTGAATCACATAAGGAATTGTTAACTATTATGGCAGTACACAGTAGACATGAAAGCCATCGGAACACACACTGGTTGGGAGTCATTGCGGACACAACCGAGAGCTCGCTGTTCTCCCATGGAGCTCTGGTTCTTTCTAGAGTAAGAGTCAGTCCACACGGAACATGTGCATGTCAGAGCCGTGGGCAGAAATGGGATGTGGATGATGAATCATGACGGTGCCTCGGCTCCTGTTCCATAAATTTCTAGTAAATAAAAATAAAATTTAAAGTCTTACTCACACTTTTATGTACTCTTAAGAGCTTTCTTTTTTATGGTTTTGCTTTGGGCAGTATGTGTGTGAGAGAGAGAAAAAAAAAAGAGAGGCGAGAGAGAGAAATGTAGGAAAGACAAAAACGAATAGCTCTTGGGAAGATCAAGGCCTTCTTATTAGCTTGCGTTTGGCAGGCACCCGCTCATCACTCATCTAAAACACCTTATAATAGTCTGATTGAATGGGAGGGTGATTTTTATGATGTGAGTTAAATGGAAATTAGGGTGACTTTTGAAACTCTAACATATGGCCCTACTGATTGCTTTTCCCAACAAATTTTTCATGTGGTCATAATCTAAATTTAAATAAGAGTCTACAGGGGAAAATGCTAGGGTATTCATACCCTACGCCCTCAAGCCTCCTAAGAAGACAATAAAAATCGAATTTCCTAAAGTCAAAGGAAAATTTGAGGCAAGTAGAAAATTAATGGACATGAAAAAACACCTCGAGGAAAAATCCCCGGCAAGTGTCTTTCTTAACAATGGTTTTAAACCGGAATTAAAAAAGAGAGCAGAGATTTTTGATAAGGCTGGAGCCAGGTATGCTGTGTGATTTCCTTGAAGAAGGTTTGTGAGGCAGTGAGTACAAATAGTGACATAAAAAGGGCTTTAACTGAGAGCACAGTACCTTCCAGAACATTCCTACTGATAAAATGCACATGGAAAAACGTCACTGAATTATCTTTGTGATCTTTGTTAGTTTAGACACATCTTTCTTTAATTATAAATGAAACACAGGCTCACTATAGAAAATTTCGAAAATGCATAAAAGTATAAAACAGAAGATAATAATCATTCTAAATCTCCAAGCCCAGAGATAATAACTGTAAATGGCTACCACCATTTTGGTATTTCCTAGTACTTTTTAAAATAAAGAAAAAATTCATATTCTAACAGATTTGAATACATTTAATACTCTCCTTTTGACTAAATCTTATATGCTCCACATTCTCTGGTGCCATTAAAGATTCTTTGTAAAGATCTTTTTAGAATCTTAAAAATGTATGAGTATCTCCAGTGCTTTCCATCTATACTGGAACCATGTTTTAGTGATCGCATTTCTAATTCATCTTCTCCTCCACGAAAATACTTAGGTCAAATTCTACACACTGTATTAATGAAATATCAGAACACACATTGATTATTGATTAAAAATGTATACACCATTTCTTCATATCAGAGGCAATTAAGAAGCTGTTGATTAGATGCCAAAATATTGGAACTTACGATAATTTACAGTGGCTCTTGAAAACAGAGCCAGATACCAGAAATTAAATCTTCACTAAATATTGGGGAATATCTGATCACTTTCCCTTAGCACATTTGCAGGGATTTTAGCAAGTCACCCATGACACTTGTCTTTGCATCTGCAAAAAGAAATAGGCCGTCTGTCGAAAAGGCAAGAAACATCACAACGTGTGGAGTGTGGGGTGATCAAAGCTGCCCTGCAGTGAGAACCAGGCTCCCGAGGGGGCCTCTGGTGTGGGAGGCACCAGGCACGGGGTTGCCCCTCCACCACCCCATGGATCCTGCAGTTGCTCCTCACCTGTAAAGGAGTCTCCTGCGGCCATTCAGGGCTGCCGTGAAGCTAAGGAGATGATGCTCCCGATGGCTCTGTGCAGTGCTGGGCACAGAAGAGGTGCTTAGTCAGTCACTGCTGCAGCTGCTGTGGCTATTCACAGAGTACTCCAACCTAGACCACACCACCATGTCCTACAGTTACCATCACAACAGAGTTAGCAGTATTATGGTTGTTATTAACAATATAGTCATTATAAGAATATAGTTATTAAAGGTGATTGTTAACATAGCTATAATCGTTAATTATTAATTATTAATTAACCATAGGTTAATAATTGATGATTATATTATATAGCTATTAATATGTTATGTTACATATTGCTGGTATGAGCAATATTTTTAATATTTAAAAATGATAACATGATATCAAATTGTTAATGGTATTGTACAGAAAATAAAATGACACATGCTAAAGGCTTGATTATATAACCGTTTATTTCCTTACATGTGTTTGTGTGTCTGTGCATATGTATATATGCGTGATATATGTGTATGTATAGAAGATTGTGTGTGTGTGTGTGTGTGTGTGTGTATGTGTATAGAAATAGATCCCTTAGGAGAAAACTAGTTTTGAAAGAGCATGGGAATATTTTTTTTGAGATAGAGCCTCACTCTATCATCCAGACTCAAGAGCAGTGGCACAATTACAGCTTACTGCAGCCTCAACTTCAGCGATCCTCCTACCTCAGCCTCTCGAGTAGCTGGGACCACAGGCACATGCCGCCATGCCCTGCTAATATTTTTTTATTTTTTTATTTTTATTTTTTAGAGATGAGATGTCCCTGCATTGCCCAGGCTGATCTCAAACTCCTGGGCTCAAGTGATCTTCCCACCTCTGCCTCCTCCCAAAGTGCTGGGATTACAGGCATGAGCTGCCATGCCCGGCTCGGGAGTATTTTCCTAACTCAAGAAATGATGACGTGGACATTGTAATTGTGAGTTTCATTTTAATATTGACTGTAAGTTGACGTAAAGTCAATGTCAGGACATCAAATGCAGGAAATATCTCACAGAGAGATTATTTCAACCCGAAATGATTTGAGAATCAAAGATTCTAAGTGATGCTTTAAAGAAAAGTACAGATTAGGCAGGAGGAGAATACTTGGAAGGGAATCAGAGGAAATTAATTTCACTGGTAGAAAACAAGCAAGCTCCGAATGGAGATATGAGGCCACCCTCAGGAATGACCTGGGCACCTGCACAGTGCAAACTGGGCCTGGAATCCCAGCCTCCCCTGACGGTTTCCACTATCGTTGTGTTTATTCTGAACTGCTCCCTCTTCCCCCTGAAAGGAAGGTCACAATGTCTTCCCCCAAGTACCCTCACGAAACCATATTCAATAAGAAGCCACATTCCATAAGATACAAAGTCACCGTGATACCCAGTACTGTGCTGTGATTCAACACAAGTTAGTGATTATTTGAGATCGATTTTACACATTGGAGGAATTTAAGGGAGTAAATAAAGTCAAAGTGAGACATTTAAACAGTGATTTTATTAGAAAAAGATCTGGAAATGAGGAGATGGCTAAGACTTTGATACTGTGGCAACTGGAACTTGGAATCCCACACCTCGCCAGGATCCCGCTGGTCCTTGGGACGACAGAAGCAATCTCAGTCCATTGCTTTCAAGTGAATTTTTAAAACTCCTGTAAAAGAAAAATAAAACACCACTTTCACGAGTGCCTCAGAATAAATCTAAATGCTTTGCTAATTGCCTGTCACCACTACAAATGGTATTTGCTTTTCAGGGAGCTTTTTATAAAGGCCTGGAAATAAATCAGAACTTTTAATTCCTTTGAAGACAAGCTGAGAAAGAAATAAAAAAAAGGTGGGGGAAAAACTTCACAGACAACAGAATCATCTTGAGCATCATCTGAAAGGTGTTCTTGTGTAATATAAAGAAAGCCTAATCAGGTTGGCTCGAAACAGTTGCCTGTACGATAAATGCTCACTGCTTACGTATTGTTTTTCTCAAAACATAAAGCTTTGATGATGAAAGCAGATCCTTGGACCTCCAATTCCTGCAAGATTACAACGTCAGGCCCTTCCACCTCCCCAATGGGACTGGGAGGCCATCGGAGATGAGTTCACACAGCCGGCTGCTTTAGTGACTCTAAATGCCATGTGTGGCTTGGCGACATTTGCTTTTATTTCTAGAGAGTAGCATTTAATATGATATCAAATTACCCCACTCAAGGTACTGTACTCTTGGAAATTGCTTCTTAAATTCCACCAACCACCTAACAGAAATCGCCTGCCACAACAGAAAAACCTTTATCAGAATATATCTGCTATGTGGTGCACGGTGAGCATCTTCAAGGCATCACTGTGTTCAAATAAAACGTTTGAACATTCCAATGCACAGCTTTAATTCATCTGCTGATAGTAATTATCAGAACAAAGTCACCGAGACCAAATTACCTTCAGGTTTCAGTAAGAATAATGTCCAACTGAGAGGTAAAAATTAGGATTAAAAAAAAATCATAGCAAATTATTGAGAGATGAATCGGCCTAGCACAGAGGGTCTGCAGGGTGGTGAAACTACCCTGTGTGTGCTGCAGTGGCGGAGGTGAGACATCTGTCCCGTTCCCAGAATGCCCAGCACCGGAGTCAGCCCTGGTGTGAACTGTGAACTCTGGGTGCTAACGATGTGTCCACGTAGGTTCATCGATTGGGACACACGGGCCCTCTGGTGGCGTGTGTGTGAGTCGGGGGCAGGACCATAACTCTGTATTTTCTGACCAATTCTGCTGTGAAGCTAAGACTGGCTTAAAAAATAATGTCTATTTAAAAATCGATAGCAAATTGTTCATCGATGCCATTAAATTTCACTCCAAATTGAACGGGAGGGTTATTCTTCAAGTGTGGCTGTGACTTGTCTGAGCCTGGCTGCCTGAAACTCCATAATCTCTAAAGTCGAGACAGAGAGCTTGAGAAGATGAGCAGCCTGAGGCAGGGGCCGGGGGTTCTGGGTTACCCCGAGATCTGCACACCCAACCGGGCTGGAGCAGCCATCAGCGCTCTGGTCTCTCCCTCCTCTAAAGGTGTCCCCGGGGCTACGTGGACACACCCATCACAGTCCTCCCCGGACCCTCCCCACCCCTTCCCAGGAAAGTCACCCAGAATTAAATCCTGGGGTGGCAGGAGGAGCCCCCTGGGGTAACAAGCCACAGTGCCGGGAGCAAAGTCACCACCAGGAAACCTGCAAGCCAGCAAACACACTGCTGTCTGCGCTGGCCTGGGAAATGTGAGTGTTTTTAAAACATGCTGAAGAAGTCATATGTTTGAAGGAACCAGGGAGAGAAATGTCCTGGGCTTACTGATCTATCCAGACTCTTCAGCTCCTTCCCTTCCTTTCATTCCTTGATTAGCAAAGCTGAAGTTTTCCCTGACAAAGTGTTACGGAAACATGGCCAGGGCTAAGATCGCAATTACTTGTAAAGCAACGTCAATAATAAAAGAGAAATGATATTGCACACTGCTGTGCCATTTTCAAACTGGTGTTTTCCAATACGACTGCATCAAATCCTCATGACCGTGTGAGCCCTTAAGTACTATTATTACTCCTGTTGTATATTTGAGGGTTGAGGCTCAGAAAAAACCTAGTAAAGTGGTCAAGGTCAACGTAGGTGGCCTCAGATTCCAATTCCAGGGTCTTCCCGTTACAGCACCCACTGACCTGGAGCCGCTTTCTTTCAATCTACAGAGAAGCAGCAGGCCTTGGAAATCCAGTTGTTTGAAAATAGTAATTACTTTGTTTTTTTAGGTCCAAAATGTGCCCAGTAATTGAAGCGTTTTTTTTTGTTTGTTTTTGTTTTTTTTTTTTTTTTTTTTTTTTTGAGATGGAGTCTCGCTCTGTAGCCCAGGCTGGAGTGCAGTGGCCGGATCTCAGCTCACTGCAAGCTCCGCCTCCCGGGTTCACGCCATTCTCCGGCCTCAGCCTCCCGAGTAGCTGGGACTACAGGTGCTGCCACCTCGCCCGGCTATTTTTTTTTTTGTATTTCTTAGTAGAGACGGGGTTTCACCATGTTAGCCAGGATGGTCTCGATCTCCTGACCTCGTGATCCGCCCATCTCGGCCTCCCAAAGTGCTGGGATTACAGGCTTGAGCCACCGCGCCCGGCCAATTGAAGCGTTCTTAAGCGGGCAGGATCACTCAGTCATTTTGGTCATCTTCGTAGTCAGTTTGGATACAATCAGGACAGAACGGCCAGCACTCTGTAGACCCCCAAGATTAACTGGCCACATTACAGTCAATGTCATATGAGCCCAGGCTGAGAATGTATTTGGAGGTTGTGCAGACGCCCAAGACAAAAGTAATTATTTTATTATTTATTATGAAGATATTGGAGTTATGTTTAAGAAAAAAAACAGTAGGAATAAAGAGGAAGCCGTGAATTTGTTCAAACAAAATTGAGGATTCACTGTCTGCATAGAAATAAAAGTCTTCCAAGCAAGATGATTTATAAATAACAGATGAGTAACTACCATGTATTATAAATGATGCCTTTCCTGCCCTGTGTATTGTAAAATGCTTTCTAGAATCTTACAAAAGCCAGCATGGCAAGAATGTAATGAAGAAGAGAATTGCAAGATTAGAATCACGTGGAAATGTGGGGCCTCGGGTAGCCACAGAAGGCGGCTGAACTCCCAGGCTCACGGCGGTGGGTGATCTCTAATAAACTGAAAGAGCAGAGCAACAAAGCTCATTAAAATACAAGAAGAAGAAAAAACTTGGGGTAATATCATCCATCTCCACTGATTTCATCACCCCGAGAATGAGGGGTAAAGCTTTCTAACATGAGAATGAATTTTTATAAACCACAGACATTTTCTGACATTTTAAGAGAATATGGTGTGGCACTCCCCAGCCTGCGATGCGATGTGTTTATTTAAGGAGTACATGCAGAAATGTTTCAGGGAGATGGGCCTCAATGAGTTCACGTGGGAGCAGAGAGCCCTGAATACCAGGAAGCCTCCGTGATCCCTAAGCAGAGCACTCGCTCCTACACTGACCAGAACCATGCCACGAAATCAGGCCCCGGGAACCCTCGCAGGTAGAATCCAGCACCTTCCTTCGTCCCAGTTTGATGGGCTTGTTGATAATTCATATTCACACTCAGCCTTTCCAAGAAAGTAAAGAAGAAGAAAAAAAAAGGGCTTTACTTGCCACTTTTCCAAAAAGGCAAATTATTCAGAGGTCATCAAACCTACAGGAGGAGCAAATGAGAAGGGACGGGTAGGGCCTGCTGGGTGGACCCCTTTTAAACACCTCTCGCCGGGCGCAGTGTCTCATGCCTGTAATCCCAGCACTTTGGGGGGCTGAGGCGGGTGGTTCTCTTCAGGTCGGGAGTTCAAGACCAGTCTGACCAACATGGAGAAACCCTGTCTCTACTAAAAATACAAAATTAGCTGGGTGTAGTGGTGCATGCCAGTAATCCCAGCTACTTGGGAGGCTGAGGCAGGAGAATCACTTGAACCCAGGAAGCAGAGGTTGCGGTGAGCCAAGATGGTGCCATTGCACTCCAGCCTGGGCAACAAGTGCAAAATTCCATCTCGAATAATAATTCATAAATAACTACCTCTCAAGTGAATGCATCCTCAACCCGTTTTTCTCCATCAATCTGTTCGACTTTTTAAAATATTAAGATTGGCCAGGTGCTGTGGCTCACACCTGTAATTCCAAAACTTTGGGAGGCTGAGCCAGAAGGATGGCTTGAGCTTTGGAGTTCAAGACTAGCCTGGGCATCATGGTGAAAACCCATCTCTACAAAAAAATGCAAAACTTAGCAGGGTGAGGTATCTCATGCCTGTGGTCTCAGCTACTTGGGAGGCTGAGGTAGGAGGATCACCTGAGCCCAGGAGGTTGAGGCTTCAGTGAGCCGTGATCATGCCACTGCACTCCAGCCCAGGTGATACAGCGAGACCCTGTAACCAAAAAATAAAATAAAATAAAATATTAGGCTATAAGAAGTAATAGTTTGAATTTTCTGATGTACAAAATTAGTTAGGAGAACACTGCAATGGAAATACAATGCAAGCCACAGATACCATTTTGAATTTTCTAAAGCATATTAAGTAGAAACAGATAGAAGCAATTTTAATAATACATTTTTAAGGTCGGGCACAGTGGCTCATGCCTGTAATCCCAGCATTTTGCAAGGCTGAGGTGGGCAGATCACGAGGTCAGGAGATCAAGATCATCCTGGCCAACATGGTGAAACTCCGTCTCTACTAAAAATACAAAAATTAGCCAGGTGTGGTAGCACGTGCCTGTAGTCCCAGCTACTCAGGAAGCTGAGGAAGGAGAATCGCTTGAACCAGGGAGTCAGAGGTTGCAGTGAGCTGAGATTGTGACACAGCACTCCAGCCTGTCAACAGAGTGGACTTAGTCTCAAAATAATAATAATAATAATAATAATATATTTTAAACCCAATATGTGAAATATTATTTTAATATATACCTGACACAAAAATATCGAGATATTTCTGTTCATTCTGTCATACAAAGTCTTCAAATGTGGTGAGCATTTCCCACCAAGAGTTTGGTTCAGTTTGGACAGGCCACTCTGCAGGCGCTCAGCGGCCACATGTGGCCAGAGGCCGCCCTCCTGGGCAGTGCAGAATTAGAATATCTTGTCTTTCCATGGGTCAGAAATTTGAAACTCTAAATCAAAGAATATTACAAAATATATTCTACACTATAACATTCTTTTGTTGGCAATTAAGACGGTGAAAATACAATTTTGTGGGATGGAGATATTTTAAGTTGAATACAAGAATATTTGAAAAGATATTTCTTATTCCTTAATGTATGGATTAGGTGATTCTCCTACATGTCAAACAAGAATTATAGTTCTCAACATTTAGCAGTTTATATGGTCTAGGAGGAAGATTTTAAGGATTACCAGTTATGATATTATTATTATCATTATTATTGTGCAACATAGTGTGATAATTCCAACCTGTTTTTAACAAGAAATAGAGATTTTAAAATAACTAGAATTTAAAACAATAATAAGTAATAAACACTGATTACTCCCTGTATGCCAGATGCCATGATCATAGGATCCTCAAAACCCCATAAAGTAACCACTGTTATTAATTCTATTTTAAAGTTTTAAAAAAGTGCTGGAGCCTGGGCTTGATGGTTCATGCCTATCATACCCATGCTTTGGGAGGCTGGGATGGGAGGGTCCCTTGAGGCCAGGAGTTCGAGACCAGCCTAGGCAACATATGAAGACCCTGTCTCCACAAAAAAACAATTTTTAAAATTATCTACAGATGGTAATGTTCGCCTATAGTCCCAGCTACTCAGGAGGTTGAGATAGGAGGATTGCTTGAGCCCAGGAGGTCAAGGTTGCAGTGATCCGTGATTGTGCACTCCAGCCTGGGAAACAGAGTGAGACCCTGTCTTTAAAAAAAAAAAAAAAAACAGAAAAAAGGTGCAGGAGCCCACAATCTTCCTCCCTGTCGACTCAGGCGCCTCTTTGCCTGGCCCACCAAGGGTCAGGGTGCAGTTACCGCACTGCAGCCAGGGAGGACCATGAAGAGCTCACACTTTGGTCACAGTCTCAGCAGGTTCCTTAGAAGGATGCTCTTCAGGCCTGCTTCTGCTCTCCAGCAACTTCAGAGGGAAACGTCTTCCAGGTGGAATAAAGAACACAAGAAAAACGGAGAGGAAACATAACCCCAGAAATTAATTAATATCCACTAACTTAACAAAGGTTTTGAATGGTGTTTAAGGACCAAAACCAGGTGCCGTGATTTCAGACTGTGATTTGTGTCCATTGTAGTGAGAATGCACCTCATGGCCTCTTTGTTCTCTAAATGCGTAAAATATGAATGTTCATTTGAGCTCTTGAGAAGATTGCTTTTATGAGAAAACAGAAAGATAAAGTAAAGGAAGGAAGTGAGGAAGGAGAGAGGGAAAGAAAAAAGGGAGAGAAAATCAGGGAAAACACAAACAACAACAACAAAAATGGACATCATCGCAGAGGAACATTTGAGTTTCTCCCTTTCTCTCCTCTTGGACTGGAGGAGCCCCTAAGTCAGTCAAATGCCTCCCTCTAGTGTCTGAAATGCTGAATACAGATTTCATTCTCTGAAAAACAATGAATAAATCCTTGTAAATTCAGTCTTACTGTACCCACAGAATCCAACCTACCTTTTAAACTATAATCAAGAAAAAAGTCACAAAAGTAAAATAATTATCCAGTCTGGATTTTCTCCTTACAAATTATGGATTATTCTGTTGTTTTTTGGGGTTTTTTTTTTTTTTTTTTTTTTTTTTGGAAAAGTCATTGAAATCCCAGTGCTCTAGGAAAACTAGGAAAGAAAACTCAATTTTCACAAATCTGATCAATACAGCTTGCATTTAATACAATGATACATTTCTATAACATTTCTGAGAAATTTTTAAATGAAAAATCTTGGCTCTGTTCTTTATCTGGTAGGTTGGTTGGTATACTTTGGTTTGTTTTTTTTACAATTTTAGCTAGAATTCTCACTTCTCACTTTGAGCCACGATTGGTATATCTTGATTGTTACTGTTTCTGGAATAATGAAAAGTAAAAGTTTAGGGCCGGGCGTGGTGGCTCACTCCTGTAATCTCAGCACTTTGGGAGGCCAAGGTGGGTGGGTCAGTTGAGGCCCAGGAGTTCGAGACCAGCCTGACCAACATGGAGAAACCCCGTCTCTACTAAAAACACAAAAATTAGCCGGGTGTGGTGGCGCACCCCTGTGGTCCCAGCTACTCCGAAGGTTAAGACACGAGAATTGCTTGAACCTGGGAGGTGGAGGTTGCAGTGAACCAAGATCATACCACTGCCCTCCAGGCTGGCCAACAGAGCGAGACTCTACCTCAAAAAAGGAAAAAGAAACAAAAAGGTAAGCATTCGATCTGAAAGCAGCAAAGCAGAGTAAATATTAAACCACTTCAGACATTTCTGCATTTCAGTATAGAAGTTGATCTACATTCCAGAACAATACATATTAAATAAGCCATCACAATCAGTACCTTTGCAATAAATATTGCATATTTATCACAACTATTTCTCCAAAGAGGGGAAAATAAACCTGTTAGCGCTGGTAAATGTTACTGTCCGAGAAACGAGACTCAAGCCCTCAGCAAGGCAGGGCAGCTGCCCAGGGGAACAGGAGTTGGGGACGGGCTGGACATTTCCAAGCATCTAGTAGTTCCTGGCCAGCTTCCTTCTTAAATGGAGACTCTCTGAGCAGTAGTTTAGCCCCACACACTGCAGGACTCCTTTAACAGGCTATGGCAGAAACAGAAGACCAGTGTTCCGAAAATAACCACATGCTTCAGACATTTTGCTCTCGGACCAAACTGAGGCAGCTATTTCTCTCGTCCCAGTAACGAGATGCAGATGAACTGGGGAGGAAGAGAGATTTTATTTTCTGCAAATGGTTCCCGGGAGAAGGCCTGGAAATTATCACCAGACCAACTCAAAATTACAAAGTGTTCCAGAGCTGATCTACCTTCTAAGCTTTCATCTAAACACATGAGTGATTAACTTTTTTTATTCTATAACTAATATCTGAGTCCTGAAGACCTTCCTCTGCAGCTCAGTAAATTTACTTCCCTAAACGGGTCCAGGTGCTGGGGTGCTTACCCTTATCTTGTCTCCTGCTACATCATGGAGTTTTGGAAAGTTCCTTCAGATCCTAATAAAACTTGCTTGTGGAGGCCTGGGGAGTTTCTTCAGACCCTAATAAAACTTGTTTAATCCTAAATGGGCCCTGTAAGAATTCCTTCATTACTTTGTCCTGCTTTAAGGCCTAGGAAAGGCCTACTGAAACTGTTGTTACGAAGGCCTGCCTTAGTGAGACGTGGCCTGCCACAGCTTCACATGATTCTTTTTTAGCATGGAAAATTCTGGAAACTGTTCTGACATCCTCGGGTTTGTGGAAAGTCCAGCACAGAGCAAGGCAACTTGCAAAGTATTGGGGCTTGTCTTTTATCTTCAAAGGGAACGCTGAAACAATAATACTTACATCTGAGTTCCTCCTGTGGACTAGGGGCTGTTTTAACTTCATCACATGTGTGTGTTTGTTCGATGTTCACAGCAAAGGACGTTGTTGGCATGATCAGGTTCCCTTTGTCACAGAGAGGAAACTGAGGCACAGACAGGGAAATCAGTTTGCCCAGATTCGCACAGCCAGTGAGTAACCAAGGGAGCATTCCGAGGAGAAAGAAAAACACACTTGAATGAAAGCAGTTGCTTGAGGGGAATCTTGGTCTACTTTTTTTTTTTTTTTTTTTTTTTGAGATGGAGTCTTACTCTGTCGCCCAGGCTGGAGTATAATGGCGTGATCTCGGCTCACTGCAACCTCCGCCTCCCAGGTTCAAGCAATTCTCCTGCCTCAGCCTCCTGAGTAGCTGGGATTATAGGCACATGCCATCGTGCCTGGCTATTTTTGTATTTTTATTAGACATGGGGTTTCACCATGTTGGTCAGGCTAGTCTCAAACTCCTGACCTTGTGATCTACCCGTCTCAGCCTCCCAAAGTGCTGGGATTAGAGGCGTGAGCCACCGTGTCTGGCCTGGTCTACTTTTAATATTGTTTTATTATTCTTATTTAAAGGAGTATTTTTCCTCCTCCGCCAATACACCGACTTATGTGAATAGTTAGCTCTTCTGAACCATGCAACCCCGCTGTTTAAATGACTCACGGCTTTGTCTCTCCCAAATCCTACAGTAAAATCTATCTGGTGGAACAGACCTCTCTCCTTACATGAGTGTGGAGAACAGAATCGGTTCAAAGAAAACAAAACAATAAAGCTTTCACATATTTAAAAGATCTGGCCCAATAGTTTGCTAACCTAAAGAAAACGATTCAGAGGCTGGGCATGGGGGCTCATGCCTGTTATCCCAGCACTTAGGAGGCTGAGGTGGGAGGACTGCTTGAGCCCAGGATTTCAACACCAGCCTGGGCCACATAGCGAGACCTCATCTCTACGAAAACTAAAATATTAGCCAGGCATGATAGCACACGCCTGTTGCCCCAGCTACTCAGGAGGCAAAACGGGGAGATTTGTTTGAGCCTGGGTGGTCAAAGCTTGTGGTGAGTTGTGGTCGCACCACTCTCTGGGTGACAAAGCAAGACCTGGTCTCCAAAAAAAAAAAAAAGAAAGAAAGAAAGAAAAAAATGGCTCAGATAGTGGCATTTGATCAAACTAAGAAACATAATTGAATCGTGCCCAGTATCCAGTGTCCACTGCTAGGTCCTCTACTGTGGGACCTCAGCACTTCAATGTTCCTTTTAGGAAGAATCGGTTCTTTCTTTTTTCTTCCAATGCTCTCGTGCAAAAAGAGTTGTGTGAGTAGGAGGTCAGTTAAATTTAAAAGTTGGTGAAGAAGAGCTTCCAGCTTCCTACCTGGGATGTAAGGGGCTTGGAGGTGGCCACTCCCTCCTAACGGGTAAAAAGCTGAGCCCTGACGTAAAGTCTGAACGCTGAGTGACAAGGATGTGTCGGTGACATAAGTGCTTGGATAGTAACAAGTGAACCACTCTAGTGGGGGTGTCGGTAGTGGGGGAGGCTATGTGTAGGGGCGGGGTAGTTTTTTGGAAAATCTCTGTATCTTCTACTGAATTGTGCTACAAACCCACAACTGCTTTAAAAAAAAAAAAAGTATATTTTTAAAAATGGGTTAAGCAGAGAAAACAATGACAACAAATGCTGCTTGTTACCCTAAACGACACAAATGTGAGTTGTTCTTTGGTGCTTTTGCAGATGCAGGGCCTCTGCTCAGCCCCCAGCCCCCAGAGAGCTACTCCCAGTGCCTCATTCCTCAAAATACACCCACCAAGCATGAAAGAATCCAACTGTTTCTTAAGACAGATCAAGAACTAACCTTTAAAGATATCTGAGAATCTATCTCGATTTTTTAACGTTTCTCAACGATTCTTAGTTTTCTTGCACGTGTCTAATTCAACAGCACTTTTAGTTTGTATTTAATCTTTCCAGAACGTTCAGTTAACTATACGGCAATAACACATCTCATCCATCCTTTTGGATCTTGTATTTCATGGGCTTACCAAACATTTCGTTAAATTATGAAATTACACTAACAAACACAGAAGGCACAGATATGGGAACAAGCTACCTTTCAGAAACCCTTAACACAGCTGGTCAAGGCAGACATGGACAGCAGTTGCCCGCCAGCACCAGGCACCATGTACCCTGGATGCTGGTCTGAGACATTGGTGAGCTTTGATCAATGCCCCACATTGGCTCAACAGTGTCTGCAGGGAGAACATCCACTTGGCCTGTTGATGCAGCCTCTTCCCTCCCCTCCTAGCC
This sequence comes from Macaca thibetana thibetana, assembly GCF_024542745.1. Classification (NCBI taxonomy): domain Eukaryota; kingdom Metazoa; phylum Chordata; class Mammalia; order Primates; family Cercopithecidae; genus Macaca; species Macaca thibetana. The sequence goes on from NC_065586.1 coordinate 2,853,012, forward strand.
ATGGAAAGGATCCTTTTTTTTTTTTCTTTTTTTCAAACGGAGTCTGGCTCTGTCACCCAGGCTGGGGTGCAGAGGCACAATTTCACTCACTGCAACCTCAGCCTCCAGGGTTCAAGTGATTCTCCTGCCTCAGCCTCCCAAGCAGCTGAGATTACAAGTACACACCACCACACCCAACTAATTTTTGTATTTTTAGTAGAGATGGGATTACACCATGTTGACCAGGCTGGTCTCAAACTCCTGACCTCAGGTCATCCACCTTCCTCGGCCTCCCAAAGTGCTGGGATTAAAGAGGTGAGGCACCGCACCCGGCCAGAAAGAATCCTTTAGGGCACAGTGGAAACTTGGACATTATTGGCGGCTTTGCTGCAGGATTTTCCATGACCTTACAAGGTAAGTGCCCCGGAAGTAGTTGTTGAATAAATAACGTTCATAGCGCTGAGCATTCTGATTGTTTAATGAACTAAACATCTGCTGGGGTTTCTTTGAGGTTAGAAAGAGGCTTAGTGTTTGAAGACAGGATGGATTGTTATTAAATAAATTAACAACCGATGCATCTCATGTCCACTGAATTTGTCAGAGAGTCAGGGGATTCACAAAACATTAAAGTTGAACCTCCACACTGGAAAATGTTAGCAATATTTATTCTGAATTTCAGTCAGCAGAAACGACATGAAATAACTGGCTTTTGCCGGTTACCCGATAGCCCCTAGGTAGATGAGGACAGGAGTTGTTGGTTCCATGAAGTCATGAGTGAAGTTAAAGCAATGCATTTGCTTAAAATATGTAAGCCACGTCTACATGGGGTATACACTCTCTCTCTCTCTCTATATATATATATACACACACACACACACATAGGGATTATATATATAACATATATATGGGATGTAGTTATTTATTTTTTGACTGAATTTGCCTGAATTTATATTTTTATGTGATATAGATATAGATATACAGGTATAAATATGGTTTGGATAATAGAAACCACTTACAGATATTGGCAAAATCAGTTAAAAAATAAATCAAAGACTCAGAGAGACATTTAATGAACTTTAAGTTTTACTGGATCATTGTATAAATAATAACCCTCATTGCATTTAAAATCAGTTTGGGAATAAGGATCGGCAATTTAATCTCAGTCCTTTATTATTTATTGCTGGGTGATTTCACAGCTTCTCCCGATGTCAGAACGCAAGCCCAGATGACGCCTGTGTGATGGGGCTTCCGTAGAAACAAAGGGATTAATTTTAATTGATTGCCTTTTAATTGGAAAGTCATGCGAGGCATGACGTCCTGTCCGTGGGCATCTGTGCAGCCCCAGCCTGGCAGGGAGTGGGTCGCAGCTGGTCTTCCACTGGCCAGCAGTGTGCAAAGCCCCTGGAGCCCAGGAGGTCTGTCTCCTCAGTGCCCCAACCTCATGCAAGCTGGAATTCCCTGGGAGTTTTAGGTCTGGGGTCCCAGCGCTGGTGAAGGCCCAGAGTGCGCACTCCCTGGAGCCTCCACTGCAGGGCTTCCATCGAGCAGCACATGGTCAACAAAGACTCTGGGTTTCCAGAGCAGGTGCTCAGAGCAAACCTAGGATGCCACTCGTTGCTCAGGCCCAGGCTAAGGTGGATTCAGGAGAGGCATGGTTTGAATTTTTTAGTCAGAAAGAAACCATGTGAAATCAGCCTGTTTCTCAACATGAATGCTCAAGGTGACCCTGGCTCAAAAAATTGCAAACCGCGGCCCCTAAAAGGCCAGAGAGCGCCCTTCAGTCAGCCTTCCCCAACTCCACGTGTAACTCGATCCAAACTCTGCAGCATCTGCAGGTCAGACATGGCCCCACGCAATCCAGGACCCTCACAGCTCCCCTGTGTCCGCTGGAATGACCCCCCCTCAGTCCATCAGCTTGGACGACAATGCAATAATGAAAACAATGATAAGGGTACCAATGAAGATGCCGCCCTCAGTTGAGTTCCTTTCATGTGCACTTTACACACATTACCTCTGTTACTCCTCCCAAGGGCTCTGGGAAGTAGGAATTCTTTCTTCCAATGTGTGGGTGAGAAGAACGTTGAGGCACAGGGCATTTTAGTGACTTGCACTTAAACACCAAACTAGTCTAGATGCAACAGATCAAAGCTCAGCCAGGGTGTTCCCCGGCCACCTGGAAGATGTGAGTGGAGAGAAAAGAAGGGAGTGGTCTTTAGTGAAACATCATGCCTCTCCCAGCCTCGCCAAGTCCATCCACGCACCTGCCGAGTGTCCTCACGGTGTCCTGAGCACAGGGCTCTCAGCCCGTCTTCCCTACTCCAGTCCTGCGCCCACCAGGTACCAAGTGCTCACCATGCCCCAGGCTTCCTAACAGCTTCCATAAAATAGCTCATGTTAGTCCTTCTGTCATCACAGTGAGGTAAGCACTGGGATCCCCCCCTTTACCGATGAGAAATCAAGACTAGAAAAGTCTGTTGCTAAGAGGAAGTCTGAGTCTTCCACCCTGGGGTGACTGGCATGTGATGAAAAGCGTGGACTATCGTAATAAATGAATAAAACCTTGTCTCTACCATCTACTGAAGGTGTAACCTGGGACAAATCACCTCACCTTTCCATGCCTCAGCTTCCTGATGTGTAAACCGGAAAAGAAGAACCCGATCTCGCCAGCTTGGGAGGAGTCAATGAGTCACCCCCGGAAGGGCTGAGATCAGGGCGGCCACTCAGCAAGCTGCCATGGAAACGTTAGCTGGGACCTCTATAAGGCATCCTCTTGGGGTCTGCCCTTTTGGAACCCTATTTCTTCACAGATCATCCAGGCAGGGTCCAAAGCCGGCCCACCTGCAGGCACAGGGCGAGGGTGGGGCACTCCCCTGTACCCCTTCCTTTTCCCCATGGCCTCTCCCAGCCCTTCCGGGAATATGACTCCTGCAGACACCCAGGGCTAGAAAACCCAGCTGCTCTCACGTCCACGTTTGCCATTTCTTCCACTTTTTCTGTTTTTCCTGATTCCACATCTCAAATTTGGCCTGTCTTGTGCTCACCTCTCTGTAAAAGTGAGTGGTATCACGATAATAAAAAGTCTAACCAACAGTGGTCCTAAAAAACAAAATCACATCATAATGAAACCCTCATGCTATCATTTACTATTGCTAGGATCTTGCCTTGTACCTGAAGTCAGAAAACAAAGGGATATGATCACAGGTTTGTATAGGAAGCTTTGCCAAGGTGAAACAAATATTGACCCAGAACAGATTAATGTGTCTGAAAGTGTTTAGTGTTCTTTTAAAGGGAATTGAAATGCGGAAGAGTAATAGAGGAGGAGGAAGGTCATTAGACCACAAAACACAGCCAGGAACACCCCAGGTCACCACCTGCTCCTCCTCCTCCTTCCCGTTCCACGCGGGCGTTGCCTATCTGGCTTGTTTTGGGGGAATGTAAACAACTGTTCTTGGAAGCCTGGTGTCCTCACGGCTTCATGGCCCTGACGCTGCTTTTCCTCCTGTTTTCTCGCTCGCCTGGGACTTCATTTGCTTGAGTTGTACAGTATTCTGTGTCCCCTCCTGTGAAGCTCATCTGCACTTTCAAGGGTAAATCCCTTTGCACCAGAAAGACAGATGGTTCCTTAAATGAGAGTTGAGTTTTTCTATTTACTGGAAGATTCTGAACACAGTAAACTCTTCCCTTTCTCTAATTCTGTAGCCCACCAGGACCACCCCCTCCCCCCACCAAAAAAAAGTCCTCTGCAATCCGCATAATTCTGTTATTCGTTCCCCACACTCTGGGCATTTTCCTTCTCCTTTCTGTTCCCAGATTATGGCTGGAAGGTGACTGGACGGAGGGCAAATGCTTTCCAAAGGTGGTGTGGCTCCTGCTCTCCAATGAAGCAGGATGAAGACAGGACCAGGGGCGGGAGGGGCTGAGAGAGAAGGGAGGTTTGCTTTCCCTCCCTCCCTCCTTCCCTCCCTCTTTTCCTTCCTTTCTTCCGCTCTTCTTTTTCTCTCTCTTTTTTTTCTTCCTTCCCTCCCTCCCTCCTTCCTCTCTCCCTCCCTCCTTCCTTCCTCCTTCCTTCTCTCCCTCCCTTCCTTCCTTCCCTTCTTCTTTCATCTCTCCTTCCCTCCTTCCTTTCTCTCTCTTCCTATCATTCTCCCTCATCCCTTCCTTCCTTCTTTCCTCCTCCTTCCTTCCTTCCTTCCATGCCTCCATTCCTTCTTTCCTCTCTCTCTTCCTCTTCTTCTCTCTCTCCTTCTCTCTCTTCCTCTCTCTCTGCTCTTGTGTCTCTCTCTCTGTCTGTCTCTCTCTCTTTCTCTCTCTTCCTTTCCTCCTGTCTTTCTCTTTCTCTCTTCCTCCCTCTCTCTGTTCTTCCTCTCTGTTTCTCTTTCTCTCTCTGTTCCTCTCTCTCCATCTGTCTTTCTCTCTGTCTCTCTCTCCATCTCTCTCTCTGTCTCTTTCTCTCTCTCTTCCCTCCCCTCCTCCACCCAACCCTTCTTTCTGATTTTGTGTGCTAAGGTATGGGTTCCTTGCCTGCGCCAAACTGCAGGACCAACTGTCCCTGATGCGGGGACACGGGCCTGTGCTAGGACCTTGCCTGCTCCTGGCTCACAGATGCCACAGGCCAGGCCGAGGGTCAGCAGGCCCAGCAGAACTTCCCTCCCTGTGGCCCCCACACCTCCCTCTTTTTCATTTGACCGCAGGCCGTCTAGTCCACGTGTCCTGGGCCCCCACGACCCTGCCGAGCTCTGCAGGGTGCAGCTTCAATCTGCATCTTCTGGCCTTGGAGGCTGGGCCACGCTGTGACTCCGTCTGGTGACAGGGGAGTCAGCAGGGCCAGAGGCAGCATCCCTGGAAATGTTCCTTTTCCCTTCACCTGGGAAAAGCCTTTGAAAGAGGCTCTGTGACTCCCCGGCCCGGGTAGCGTTCGATGGCTATCTTTACCTCATTAGCATTTCACTCTTAATGGGTTTTCCTTGCTTATTTGACACCAATCTTCCAGCCTGACAGCCATTCCCTTGGAGGGAATTTAGTCAAAAACCTGACTGCTGGCCATCTAATCAAACCTTCAGTCAGTCGGGGCTTTCTCTACGTGTGCAAGTCTCTAATTCTGTCCTCCTTTTCCCTGCCACTCCCAGTCCACATGGAATGACAGAGCAGTGCCCCAGCCATGCTCCCGGCACAGTGCTCCGTCCGCAAGGCCTTCCCAGTACCGCAGTAGGTGCCAGCCTGTCAAACTGCAGAGCCCCGCAGGCAGCCGCCATCAAGACAACAGTTGTAAAATGTTTGGTTGACGGTTTTTCATCCTCCAAAATTATCTTCTACAAACATTCTGTTTTAAAACCAAGCCAAAGAGCACATTGCTTGAGGGAAGAAGAAGCGGAAGGAGAGCTCCAGTGAGGGGTAGGAGGCTGGGGACCCAGCGTCAGCCTCTCCGCAGGGCACTCCAGGGGCCCCTGGACAGGGCAGCTGGTTCTCCCCAGAGCAAGTTATGGAGGTGGGGAGATATGGACAGAAAAAGATGGAGAGGCACAACTAGAAGGGAGAGACTGAGAGATTGACAGAGACAGAAACACAGAGAGGGACAGAGACAGAAAGAGAGAGACAGAGACATTCTGAGAGACAAAGACATCCTGAGAGAGAGACAGACACAAAAAGAGAGGGAGAGAGAGAGCAGCAGACAGCCAGGAAGAGCCACAACGGACCACAGCTCTGGCACCACCTCTCCGGAAACACAGTCCCATACTCTATTGGCTGCACAGACCAACCTCACTGGTGACGTGGGAAACTAAACGAGAGTGTGAATGTCAAGAGAAGACATCACTGGGGCCATCACAAAGGCTCCTGACCTTGCCCTCCAGCCAGGACGTTCCTCTCTGATCACAGTCCCTAGTGCCTGCTGGATTTTGTCACCCTCCAGGTCCCTTGGAAGGTGACCCTGGGTCCTCCTCACACTTCCTCACTGTCTCTGCCCGATAGAATGTAAGTACCCAAGGGAGGTGCTGGTTCCCCTCGCTCACCATTCCGTGGGTAATATGCAAGGACTGCCTTTGAAAAGCCTTGGGTTTCTTCAAGCTTTCAACTGGAAGGTTGTACTGAGCAACTGCCAGATCCTGTACCCCCGTTTTCTGCAGAGGCAGCAGCAGGAGCTCACTCAGTGTTTGTGGGGCACAAGTGGAGGTGGGGAAACTGAGGCAGGGCACAGTCAAGGATGGTGACCAACACACTACCCAGAATACACAGAGCTGGACTCACTGCTCCCTGCACTAAAGGAGATGGCTCTCTTAGAGGCCATAGCATCCCTGAAGAGAGTAAGGTATTGATCTCTGATAGGGATTGGGGCACCTGGAGCTCAAGGCTGGGGACTCTTAGAGGCAGGAGAATTGTTACATCATCTGCTGAGGCTGTGTGCAGGCACAGCACTGTGATTGGCTCTCAGGAGCACAGTTGCAGAAGTGCTTAGCCCTGATTGGCTGATGTCCAGAGCGAGGGCTAACACTGATTGGCTGGCTTGCAGATGTGTGCTCACAGCCACCATTCTCATTGGCTAGTGGACTGGGTTTAAAACTCGCGCTGCAGCTGTTTCTTATCAAGGTATTGAACATCATCAGTCTTTTCCTACTTTATGGGAGCTTTTTAGATTTTACAACATATCATCAGAAACCGTGTTAAAAATTCCAAAACTGGAAGAGAAGAAAGTAGGCTGGTGCTGAGAAGGCGAGCAGGTGTTTCTGGATCAATCCTCCTCTCCCTGCATTCAGGGGACCCTGAGTGGGAGGAGAAAGAGGGGCTCATGCACTGTGTGTCGGATACCCAAACACAAACTTTAGCTAATCTAGCAAATATACTGCAAAGAATGGAGTGCCCTAGACAGATACTTTTTGAGATATATCTCAAAGCTGTGACTTGTCTATAATTGGAGGTTGACAAATTACTAAAGGCCGTCTATTTGTGAACATGCCTAGGTGTTCTGTTAAAGATCCATCGATGTTTGGATGCATAATAAAATATACACATAATTTATAAATGTTTGCATGCTTTTTGAAAAAGTTATTCTTTCCTTCATTTCAGCAAAATAGCCAATTATCTCATTATAACCAACTTTTAATATAATTCATGTTCTATTCGCCAATAGTCATGTAAAAGATTAAAGATAAAATGACTTCATATGCAGAGTATGCAAAGTTGATTTTATTCTTACCAAAATGAAAATTCAAGCGTAAATATATGAAAAGAGTTGAAATTATTTTTAAATGTGCTTTTCAAAATGTTACTTTTCTTTTAAACATTTAAAATTATTACAATTAAAAAGAAAATATGCACTCTAATCAATGAATATAGAATTTAAAAACAAAATTAGGCAATGCTAATTTTTAAATTTTCTTTCATTTAAAAAAATCTTAGTAAATAATTTCATAAAAGTAAAACTATTCTAGTGTTCAGGTTCACCTCGTTGCCAGTGTAGAGAATCCTATGTCTCACCTACATCATGTTTAGACCTACATACTTATAAACTTAGCAATAGTATGGATTGTTTGCAGTTGCACTGTGAGGACAGTCACCATGTGCAAAGGCAACAGGAAGAGAAGCAAGAAAATGCACACTGTACCCTGCTGGGAAATGACATTTTTCATCACAAGAATCCTTTGTATTCAGCTACATGTGACGAAGGACTTGACAAGTTAATTGCTTTGCCATTTCTCTTACCTGAGCATTTCTCCAGTTCTACACTCTCCACACTGCAACATTATCTAGCACTGCTATAGACAGAAGCACAACCCACTAAGCTTCCTGGCATTTGGGCACAGTTGCCTTTCATTTCAAAGGCTTAAGTGGAGGTGTGACACACAGTCAATTCTTGCTATCCATGGTAGTCGTGTTTTATAAAGTCACTGCAAACACAGAATTAGCAAACATGGAACCCCTGCTCCTAGGGGAAATCCAGGGCTAGGTTCCTGTGAGACTCAGGTCACAACTTTTTCATCAAGCAATCAGTACTGCACTTTGTTTTATGTGTTTTTCTGTTTAAAGACACCTTATTTAGCATATATTCACATTGAACTTACAGCCAACAGCACTGTAATATAGCTCACGCCTGAACAAAGCCTCCCGAACCTATGTCCCTTCTCCATAAGGCACATCCCAGCCTCTGTGCTTGGGAGCACTGGACAGTGCTTCAGCATTATGTCCGGTGGCCACAGTGAAAACAGCAAAATCACCAAAAAAAAGCATAAGGATGCAAAACAAACAAACAAACAAAACACAGGCCAGGAGTGGTGGATCATGCCTGTAATCCCAGCACTTTGGGAGGCCGAGGCAGGTGGATCACTTGAGGTCAGGAGTTCGAGACCAGTCTGGACAACATGATGCAAGCCTATCTCTATTAAAAATACAAAAACTAGCCAGGCGAGTTGGTGCATGCCTGTAATCCCAGCTACTCTGGAGGCTGAGGCAGGAGAATTACTGGAACCCAGCAGGTGGAAGCTGCAGTAAGCTGAGATTGCACCACTGCACTCCAGCCTGGGTGAGAGAGCAAGACTCTGTGTCAGAAAGGAAGGAAGGAAGGAAGGAAGGAAGGAAGGAAGGAAGGAAGGAAGGAAGGAAGGAAGGAAAGAAAGAAAGAAAGAATCACGAGGTCAGGAGATCGAGACCATCCTGGCTAACACTGTGAAACCCCGTCTCTACTAAAAAATACAAAAAAACTAGCCGGGCGAGGTGGCGGCGCCTGTAGTCCCAGCTACTCGGGAGGCTGAAGCAGGAGAATGGCGGGAACCCGGGAGGCAGAGCTTGCAGTGAGCTGAGATCCGGCCACTGCACTCCAGCCTGGGCGACAGAGGGAGACTCCGCCTCAAAAAAAAAAAAAAAAAAAAAGGAGAGGCACTTGGTACGCCCTCCCCGGCGTTTCCTTCTGCCACCAGAAGGAAGCTCATGCGAGAAGGAAGCCGCAGAGTGAAGCGGACCTCCAGCCTGGATTAGGGGACAGAGCTGGAGCCACACGCGCAGCCTGGCTGAGCCATGCACCCCCCAGGACCATCATGGACTGCCCAGCCAAGTGAGCCAAAAAACAAATCACAACCACAGACCTCTCACTGACCTAGATGACACTGAGTTTCTCTGATCTTTTAATACAGAGAGGCCTTGCTAAGTGCCAAAGCTTTTTCATCCTTCCTGACTCCCTTTCTTGGTGCATTTCTGAGAGGCTGTGTTATGTTTTACACAATCAAAAAATCAAGTATAGATAAAATTAAGTTAATACAGAACAAAATTTCTTATCATGATGCTTTAAAATAAAATACACTTAAACGAACATGATTTCAACCTATCTTAAGCAGAGCAGCTACCTAAAATATTTTAAATACTTTTCCATGTGTAATTCGTTTGCTTACTCTAAAAACTAAGTACACAAGCCTAAGGAACAGATGATGTGCAATGCTTTATTTCAAAAACTACACAATTTCAAGTCATTAAGAAAATGCCTCAGTATGTCATCAACACCTGTTTTTTCCTAAATAGGGCTTCATTTCTTTAAAATTACACTAACAAATTCACTAGCCATAAATACAGAGAAGAAATGTCGTGAATAAAAAGGGTAGGTTTTTTGTTAAAATTAACACACATAGAACATATTCATCACAAGACAAACACAATGTATACAGAATAATAATACCAAACATGAAGGAGTGGATTCTCAGTATGTTTTCAATCAGCACACTCAGATGCACGTTAGCCAAAACAAATCTCTGTCCAGAAGAAAATTCCTTCTTTACTTTCCTGTGGTCTAAAATAATGTGGTTGGATATCCCTTTCCACTGCTTCGGTGATTTCCCAGAAGAAATCAGAAGCAATCTAAGGAGGGTAATCTCATTCTAGAAATTGCATTTAGGAAACCACTAAGGTTTATTTTGGATCACCACCTCTTCTACCTGAGAGAGCAAGCGGTTCCTGTATCTAGCAGGCTGGCTGGTGATTTCTGAGATATATGAGGCCTCTGTTTCAAAAGCGTGCCTTGTGGCATCATAAAGGATTATTTTGTGTCTCATACAGGCTCACTTTAGAAAATGGAAGGGACCTTTCGTAAATTTCCCGTTTGCATGGGGGGGCTCTTCAAGATTCTTTAGCTTGCAAATGGTGAGACACATCGTATTGCTATGATTCTAGGAGCACAGAACATATCTTTTACTGAACTAAAGTTTTCTGTTCTTGAAGTGTGTTGTCAATCATCTGAAGCTCTTTAGAGTCTATTCCGATGGACTTGGTATTTTATCATTTGCCAAACATATGCTCATTTTTACATTGTGAATTTTATTTTTTGAATCTCTTGAGTGGTTTCACCCTGTCTCTATGCTCCCGTAAAGTAGAAATATGGCATGGAATATTCTTCCGCAAGCTCAAACTATGCATGCTTATATGTTAAATGTGGTCTTATTTTTTGATTTGATACAGAGATATAAGCATTTATTTCGATACAGAGATATTCAGAGATACAAGCATTTAGGATGGTGCATATATCTCACTTCATGATGATTTATCCTGTAAATTCAGGGGTTTATTTATTCATTTATTTTGAGATAGAGTCTCGCTCTGTCACCCAGACTGGAGTGCAGTGGTGTGTTCTCGGCTCACTCCAACCTCCTCCTCCCAGGTTCAAGTGATTCTCCTGTCTCAGCCTCCCGAGTAGCTGGGATTACAGGCATGTGTCACCATGCCTGGCTAATTTTTTGTATTTTTAGTGGAGACAGGGTTTCACTGTGTTGGTCAGGCTGGTCTTGAGCTGCTGACCTGAGTTGATCCACCTGCTTCAGCCTCCCAAAGTGCTGAGATTACAGGCATGAGCCACCATACCCACCCAGTTCAGTTATTTAAGAGGGCTAAATTAAGTGTTATCCTAAGAAGTTAAAAGATAAACAAAGTTAATGCTAGGAAGACCACAGTACTGAACCAAAACGAAAGCCTTTTATTAGACTCCCCCAGTCCAACACACCACATTATCTGGCATCTCAGACCACCAATGATAAAAACACAAACACATTCAGTCCCAAGCTCTTTCATTTTGCACTAGATTATTTTCTGGAAGTTTCCTCAGTGGTCAATTTGTCTATCATTCTAAAGTGATTACATGCCGGGTGCAGTGGCTCACACCTGTAATTCCAGCACTTTGGGAGGCCAAGTTGGGCGGATCACCTGAGGTCAGGAGTTTGAGACCAGCCTGGCTAACATGGTGAAACCCCGTCTCTACTAAAAATACAAAAATTAGCCAGGTGCAGTGGTGGATGCCTGTAATCCCAGCTACTTGGGAGGCTGAGGCAGGAAAATCGCTTGAACTCGGGAGGCAGAGGTTGCAGTAAGATGAGATTGTCCTACTGCACCCCCGCCTGGGCGACAGAGCAAGACTCTGTCTCAAAAACAAAAAATAAAAAATAAAAACATAAAGTGATGGCACTGGTGTGTTGCCCCTTAAGAGGACTGTGAGGCAGCCCAAAGTTTAATCTGCCATTCATTTTATTTCTGCTATTTTATTTTATCAGACTTTTTTTTCCCAAAAGACTGGAGTCACCTGTTTTGAAACTCTGTTGAGTGCAGCAACATCTCCCTACCTCAGCCCTTCCTCAAGTGCCTGGGAAAACCCCACAATGGCTATTGGACCTACGACCAGCATACTGGTTGCTGATCTATTAATCCCCAAGAAGTAAACCTCATGAAGAGAACTGAGAGGACAAAGTAAGAAACAACTGGAGGGAAAACGTTTGGAGCAGGTAGAGTCAGGAGGAAAGGGATTTTTGATCTTTTTCGGATGCCTCCTCGGAATGCTGCTCTCCAATCTTTGTAAAACCCCTCAGCTACTTCAGTTGCTTTTGCTCAAAACAAAATTTACATTTTCCACCGCCTTTTTGTTTTCGGAAAGATGTTCACTGGTAGTGTCTAGTTGATAACCCAGAGGAGGTAGCAGCGGTGCAGGCGTGGAGAACCAGACCTGGAACCTACCTGCTGGGTGGGACAGTGCCGTGCATCCATGGCCCCGGGCTTCGGGAAGCCATTTCCCCTCTCTGCGTTCTGCTCTCCCCACCTGTATGATAGAGGCAATAGCTTCTCTCTTGTATGGTTGTTGTGAGGAATATATGCTGTACACACAAGCAGTGGATGGCTATCATTACACTTTACAGACAGTTCCATTAACTGTAGATCATCTCTGGTCTTAGTTCAAGTTGTCACTATGTAGCACAGATAATGCACTCAATAAAAGTTAAAGTGCATTCACATGCATGCACACATACACGCACACACATGCGGCATCGACTAGGGTAAAACAGCCTAACCACATTAATAAAACAAATAGATGGGTTAAACCCAGTAGACTGAAAATGTTTGGGGAATAGAATTTTTATAGCGCCAAAAAATGTCACTCAAATGTTATAAACACCGTGTATAACACTTGTACATGTTAATGACAAAAAGCAGAACTTCTATAGCAGAGACATCTGGGATGAGGGGTCCCTGTGTCAACCACGTGATCACCAATAATAAAACACAGTGGGATTCCACACCTCCTGATGTGAGGCGGGGGAAACACACATGACTTTATCATGTGCTGAGGAATCACACAAAAGCATTCAGTGTTAATTTAATGGCAACAAGGACAATCAGGCTAATTCAAAACATGAGCCATTCTACAAACGAGGCTGACCTGGACTCTTCAATTCTATTAATGCCATGAACATCAAATAAAACAGTGTGGAGCTTCTCTACATTAAAGAGGCAAACAGACAGAAAGACAAAATGCAGAATGCAATGAGTGATCACTGATGTGATCTGCGAACCCAGAAAATCTGAGACAAAGTTTCAGTTCATTTGGAAAGTTTATTTTGCCAAGGTTGAGGGCACACCTGTGGCACAGCCTCAGGAAGTCCTGAAGACATGTGCCCAAGGTGGTCAGGCACAGGTTGGTTTTAAATATTTTAGGGCGACAGGAGACATCCATCAATATGTGTAAGAAGTACATTGGTTCCGTCAGGAAAGACAGGTCAACTTGAAGCAAAGGCAGAAAGACAGGAAGTGGGGAGGGAGTTTCCAGGTCACAGGTAGGTGAGAGTCACATTTTTTTGAGTTTCTGATGAGCCTCTCCAAAGGAGGCAATTAGATATGCATCTATCTCAGTGAGCAGAGGGATAATTTTGAACAGAATGGGAGGCAGGTTTGCTCTAAGCAGTTTCAACTCGAGTTTCATTAGTGATTTTGGAGACCCAAGATATTTTCCTTTCACAGATTCTAGATTTTAAAAAATAGCTACAAAAATACTCTGGAACATCTTGGGAAAATTAAACATGAACGGTGTGTGACATAATATGACTGTATGATTGTTAAACTCTTTTCAGGGGATTATAGTATTGTTGACAAAAAGAGTCAAACTCTAAAATATTTGAAGAAATTTATTCTGAGCCAAATGAGAGTGACCATGGCTTATGACACAGCCCTCAGGAGATCCTGAGAACATACGTGTGCCCAAGGTGGTTGGGGTGAAGCTTGGTTTTATACATTTTAGGGAGACACGAGACTTCAATGAAATACATTTAAGAAATACATTGGTTTGGTCCAGAAAGGCGGGCAGCTCAAAGAGGGAACTTCCAGCTCATAGGTAGATTTAAACATGTTTTGGTTGACAGTTGGTTGAGTTTATCTAAAGACCTCGGATCAATAGAAAGGGATGTGTGGGTTAAGATAAAGGATTGTGCAGACCAAAGTTCTTATTTACAGAGGAAGCCTTCAATAGCAGGCTTCAGAGAAAATAGGTTATAAAATGTTTCTTATGGAACTTAAAGTCTGTGTTGATGTTAGTGCTGGAGAGGTATAATGAGGCACCCTAAATCGGGAAGTCTGACCCCCACTTCCCCTCATGGCCTGAACCAGTCCTTCAGGTTAAATTGTAAGAGTTCCCTGGCTGAGGAGGAAGTCCACTCAGATCGTTGGGGAGCCTTAGAAATACACTTTTGGTTTAGAGTATTGTGGTATGTAAGATAAGTCGTTGATCTTTTGAGATTCATGCAGAATTATTAAGGAGTAAGGTGTTGGCATATCTATAGCTATTTTTCAAATAATTCAATAAAAAATAGAGATTGGAGAGACAGAGTGAGAGAACAAGTGCACCTTATTCTCACCCGCCATGGCAGTAGAGTTGGTGAGAGAGAGAGAGGGAGAGTGGGCATGTTACTCTCACCCTCCATGTCTGTAGAGTTGATGAGAGAGACAAAGGGAGAGAGAGAGAGAGAGAGAGAGAGAGAGAGAGAGAGAGAGAGAGAGAACACCCTTCATAACTGTAGAGCTGGTGAGAGAAAGAGAAAGAATGGGCACATGTTCCTCTTACCCGCCATGGCTGTAGACATGATGTGAGAGAGAGAGAAGGAGAGTGGGCATATTACTCTCACCCTCCATGTGTGTAGAGTTGGTGAGAGAGAGAAGGAGATAGAGAGGACCTCTTACTCTCACCCTCCATGGCTGTAGAGTTGGTGAGAGAGAGAAGGAGATAGAGAGGACCTCTTACTCTCACCCTCCATGGCTGTAGAGTTGGTGAGAGAGAGAAGGAGATAGAGAGGACCTCTTACTCTCACCCTCCATGGCTGTAGAGTTGGTGAGAGAGAGAGAAGGAGATAGAGAGGACCTCTTACTCTCACCCTCCATGGCTGTAGAGCTGGTGAGAGACAGAGAGAAAGAAAGAATGGGTGCATCTTCCTCACACCTGCCATGGCTGTAGAGTTGGTGAGAGAGATTGGACATCTTACTCTCATCCTCCATGTCTGTAGAGTCAGTTAGAGAGAGAGAGAGAGAGTGGGTGCATCTTCCCCTCACCCTTCATGGCTGTAGAGTTGGCGATATTACTCATCCTCCTAATACAGAGGTAGATGTAGGCCACCCAGATGAGAACAGCAGCGCCAGTATTTTCAGGGTTGCTACAGCAAGGAAATTGGTCACAGTTCTTTCACTTGCAGCGACTCAAAGACAGGCAGGGCAGTAGGCATGGCTTACAGTGAAACAAAGTGAGCCCTGCTTGGAGGTTGCTGCCTGGAGAAAGGTGGAGCTGGCTAACAAGAAGCAGGCCATCCTGTGTGGCAGTTCAGGGAGCATTTTGGACTTTCTCTGGTTGGCTCTAACTCTGAAGCAAGGGCAAACTAGAGCAGGTGACTATGAGGGACTCTGTCCTGACCATTGTGGCCAGTCACTGCAGAGGCGGGTCAGAGTTCTGTCATACACAACGTGGTCTATTCACCATCAGTTGTAGATTCAGTCTCTCACAGTCTTACTTCAAAGACAGTGACAAGAAATACCTGCTTGAGGTGTTGGTGAGGACATGGGGATTGGACCTTTGCACATTGCTTGTGGGGAAGTAAAACAGTGCAGTCTCAAATGGTCTGGGTATTCCTCAAAAAAGCAAATAACACTCTTAATTTGTGGATAGAAACCAAGAAATCCAAAGACACTCAGACAGTGGGTACTTAATATACCTAAATGTCCTGCTAGTTCACTCAGGACCTTCAGAGTTTTCAATGAGGCCACACCCACCTTACAGACACTCCCCATGTCCTCACACCAGACACATGAGCATTTTCAGCTCTGCTCAGGCCATCTGAGGTAGAACCCAGTAGCCTCAGAGCCCGGCTCTGCCCACAATTAAAACTTTCTCCTCCCACATCCTGTTCAATTGGTCATTTATTTCTTTGTCAAGTATAACTGACTGCTCAGGAAATGAATTCCAGCCTTTAAATTAGGGAACTAATCTGTTACGCTTTTCAGGGAATATGATGTATGAACTCAGTTACCTTCACAAAGCACTGCCACACTGCTGACAGTGACTTCTGACACATGGGTCTCTAGTGAGAGTCCCCAGCCCACGCTTCAAGGCATAGGGGGCTTCCTGGTAGCAGGCAACACTTCCCAAACTCTGTCAAGGGTATCATCTTCCTGCATTTCTTATCCATCAAAGGAAAGCCAGATATGAAGTCTGGAGCCATGACCATTAAAACTCATGCTCCTGAGGGCAAGGGTGCGAAGTTGCTTTGAAATCAAAGAGGGCAGAATTGACATTTGGATCCATGCATGGTAAAGTCATTAAAATTAGGTTGATAACCAAAGTCAAGATGCTGCTGGAAGAATAGGCAGGGATCACTTCTTGGGAAGATTCTTGTCCAAACAAGCTGACAGTGTGCTCCCCGGTGTTCCATAGCCATATGTTTGTATTTAGCAGCTTGATTGAGATATTATTTGCGTACCACACAATAAATTGCATACTATTAGGTATGCAATTTAGCAGTTTTTAGTATATTCACAGAGTTGTAAACCATCACCACAGTTAATTTTAGGACACCACATCCTCTCAAAAAGGAACCCTGTACCCTCCAGCTATGATCCCCAATCCACTCTCCTTGGCCCTCCCCAGCCCCTGGCAATCACTCATCTGCTTCAGGTCTCATCTCTTCATCCACACTCTAGACTTGCATGTGAGTGGAATCATCCAGTATGTGGCCTTTGTGTCTGATTTCTTTCACTTGGGACTGTGTTTTCACAATCCATGCATGCTGTGGCATAGGTCAGTGCTCAGTTTCTTTCTATGGTTCATATATATTCCATATTCCATTGTATGGACAGACCACGTTTTGTTTATCCATTTATCTTTTGATGAGTATTTGAGTTGTTTCTACTTTTTAGCTACTAGGAATAATGCTGCTCTAAGCCCATTGAGCGCAGTTTGTGTGTGGAGATATTTTTTAATTCTCTTAGATATATACTGAGGAGTGGAATTGGAAGTCATGTGGTAACTCTATGTGTAATCATTTCCAAAGGGGCTGCACTGCTCTGCAGTTCTATGATTAGTATGTGAGGACTCCAACCACACCACAACCTCTCCAACACTTGTTGTTTTCTGACTCTTTGATTATAGTCATTCTAATAAATCTGAAGTGGTATCTCATTGTGGTTTTAATTTTCATTTCCTTGATGACTTATAATGCTGGGAATCTATTCTTGTGTTTATCGGCCATTTATGTATTTCTATGGAGCAATGTCTATTCAGAACCTTTGCCTATTTTAAATGGGTTATTTGTCTTTTTATTATCTGATTGTAAGCATTCTTTATATATTCTGGATTTGAGTCCCTTAGCTATATGATTTGCAAGTATTTTCTCCCATTCTCTGGATTGTCTTTTCACCTTTTTGCTAATGTCCTTTGAAGCACAAAAGTTTTTAGTTTTGATGAAATTCACACTATCAATGTTTCCTTTTGTTGCTTATAGTTCTGATGTCATAGCTAAGAATCCTCAGCCAAGAAAGAGGTCATCAAGATTTATCCCAATATTTTCTACTAAGCATGAAAGTTTTTGCTGTTATATTTAGGATTTTTTTTTTTTTTAGTGAATTTCTGTATATGGTGTGAGGTAGAAGTCCAACTCCATTCTTCTTGCATGTGACTATCCAGTTGTCCCACCACCATTTGCTGAAAAGATTATTCTTTGCCCCATTGAATGGTCTTATCATCTTTGTTAAAGTCAGTTGACCCTATATGTAAGAGTTTATTTATGGACTCTCAATTCTATTCCATTGATCTGTCTATCTTTGTACCAATACCACAGTGTCTTGATCACTTTGTAATTAATTAATTGATTACTTTGTTGCTTTGTAGTAAGTTTTTTAATTGGGAAGTCTAAGTCCTTTTCCTTTGTTCTTCTTTTTCAGAATTGTTTTGACTATTCTGGGTCCCTTACAATTCCACATAAATTTCAGAATCAGCTTGTCTGATTCTGATGTGCATTGTGTTGAATCTGTAGATCAGTCTAGGGAATATGGACATCTTAGTAATGTGAAGTCTTCTAAACCATAAAAATAAAACATGCATCTATTTATTTATTTATATCTTCTTTATTTCAACAAGGTTTCATAGTTTTCAGAGTATACATTTTGCACTTCTTTCAGCAAACATACTTACAGATATTTTGTTCATTGTGACGCTATTTTTAGTGGAATTGTTTCTTTAATTTCATTTTAGGATTGTCCATTGCATTTTTAGAAACACAATTACTTTTTGTCTGTTGATCTGGCAAACTTGCTAAACTCACCTTACTGGTTATAATAGGTTTCTAGCAGTTTATTTAGGATGCTCTACATACAAACCATTTATTGTCAGGTATTAAACAAACTTCTATATTGTGCTTTGTGTCTCAATCACTGGTGTATACTCTCTACAAATATGAACTCATTTAATCCCCATAATAACCACAGGGGCATTAATTATTTTTATTCTCCTTTTGCAAGAGGAAACTATCTTCTACTCATCTGAGGTCAGGGTGCAGGACTGTGAAGTTGATTTCTGGTTCATCCTTCACTGGCTATGAACCAACCAAACAAGTCCATTCTTCATCTTTTGTTCACTGAGCATAGCTCACCACCGAGTCACTGCCCAGCAATTCTCTCTGGGCTTTCCTCCTTTGTTCACCTTCTTCCTGTCTCACAGATAAAATTCCTGCACCCTGGCACTGCAGGATTTCCCTGCTCTGGGAAACCAAATCTCTGTACAGTTGGAAGTAGTTTTCTGGGAGTTACTTTGACACTACAACATTTCTATCCATGGTCAGGGTCAGCATCGAACCCATGGTCTATAATAGAGGTAAAAAAGATAATAGTGAAATATCAGTCTGTTTGGCTCTATGAAACACCTGGGTCTGGGCCCAAAGATGTCACAAAGCCATTGAGTTACTTCAGGTGAGGCTTCCTTCCTGACGGATGCACATAGGGAACTCGTATGAGAACTAGGAAAATAACATCCCTCTCCCTATGCAGTCACAGCCCTCAGCCAGCACACACAGCTCAGCAGGACGCAGTGGCAGGGATCTCACCCACTGCTCCCACTGGTCAATTTGTGAGTCATATGGGCAGAGTGTTCATGCACACCCCTAGTCCAGGAGTTCAGCATGTCCTGACACTTAGTCTATTTTATATTCAGCTCAATTTTTATAAATAATCACCTTCAGAGAGTAACAGCAGTCTTTGACAGACATATAACCACTTACTGCCCAAATGAACTGAACGTGTCCCTTCCTCCTGCAGGCCACATATGCAGCTCTGTGCTTCTCTTGTTTGAATCTATGTTTTTTGGGGGGGCCAGGTGGGAGGTGTCTCTCTCTGTCACCCAGGCTGGAGTGCAGCAGCACGATCTTGGCTTGCTGCAGCCTCCATCTCCCGGGTTCAAGTGATTCTCCTGCCTCAGCCCCTTGAGTAGCTGGGATTACAGGCACGCGCCACCACGCCCAGCTAACTTTTCTGTTTTTAGTAGAGACGGGGTTTCACCATGTTGGTCAGGCTGGTCTCGAACTCCTGACCTCCTGATCCGCCTGCCTTGGCCTCCCAAAGGGCTGGGATTACAGGTGTGAGCCACCGCTCCCAGTCTGCTTGAACCTATTGAAAGAAACAACCACAGTGTTTCTTTGCCATCAAAATTAAGGTGAGAGTTGTCCCCTTTGGTGCCCCCAAAACCCCTTTTCTTAATAGTCTTAATTCGCAAATCCTAGTACACATGCTGATTGTAAGTATTACAGCAAGTTAACAAACACGTGAAATTATTTACAACCTCCAAGTAGTTTAAACATTCAGGAAAAGTGAATGAACTTTTCATCTCTTCTTGCTGTTGGGGTTTTGCAGTTTTGTGCTTGGTAAGACTTTGTCTTTCTTCCTCGTATCAAGTTCCAAACATCTACCATGCTCTTGTCTTTGACTCTCTCTCATTCCTGCTTTGCACTGGAAATTCGTCATTTATATTCAACTCATTTCATTAAATAAAAAATAACCTAGAAGATCAATGGGCTTTGAAAGGTGTTTTACCTCTGCAGGATACACTGAAGTGTCTGATGTATGACCTGGACATTCTCCGGCCTTGGATGCTGTCACTACACACTATGTAATAACCAATGCAACAGCATCATCACCTCGTGGTGTCTGTTGCAGTGGCAGAGACACTTCCTGATTCCTCAGGGGAAAAGTCACAGTAAAACCATCATATTTTGAAGATCTGTGTGCCTCCATTAAACCGTCCCAAATGAGTCCAACACGACAACCAACAGGCAGAGGGAGAAGTGCCCTCCCTCCCTTGCCCACGTTCTGGGGCATAGTAACTAATTCCGCTCACGGAGGGGCGGGCTGCTTCACTGGGCACCTGCAAATCCTCAAGTGTCGTCAAATACTTTTTATGACAACATCTATGTTGCCAAATATCTACAAGGATAAGCACTATTTGTTCACAGGGCAAGTAATGTCAGAACACAAATTTGTGTAAGTTATGAATACAAAACTTAGCTATACTCATATCTAGGAGAAAAAAATCACTCACTTCTCACTCACTTTTATGGGGATCTCAAATATTCGATGCACGCTGGTGCATCGAAAAAGCGTCACTTGGCAGTGACCGGCGTCCACTCACTTTGAAGACACACAGACCTCAGCCCTGTTTCCAGCTCCCCCAAGGACCAGCTGGGTCACCTCAGACAGGTGGCTGAACTTTTCTAAACTTGTTTCTTCGTATTTAAAATGTGGAGAATTGCCTGTTTCTGATAGGCCACAATAAGCTTCCTAGTGTGGTTTGCACACCGCCTGCAACGTAGTATGCACATGCCACCCGAATTCCTTCGTTATATGTTATTTCAGTTCCTCTCAAACTCTGAGATGAATAGAGCAGGTCTTGCTGTTACTGTTTTATAGATGAACATGCAGAGGCACTCTGTGAGGAAAAGCTCCAGAGTGACCCCACTAATAAATGAGTCCATTCTAAACCTCCCGTCTCCGACAGTTAGCACGAAGCCCCTTTCGCTGCCCAATGATGTGTGTTATGCAAAAACCTCCAGCACATTTCCCCTTCTCGAGAAAAAAAAAAAGTTTCTATTTTTTTTTCCTAGAAAAGGAAAAAGTATTTATTAACCATCAGCAAAGATGAATGAAAGGGAAGCCCTGCCTGCCAAGAGTTTACAATTTCCTAAAAAGCTGAGTACAAGAGTATAAACAGTTAAGGCACCAAAGAGAACATGTCTAGGGCTATAAGGCAATGAAAGTGTCAAAGCCAGTTCAGAGAAAGGAGACTCCAGCTCCGTCTGAGCCACCAGAAGAAAAGGCTTGGGGAGACGGTCTTGGCAATGGTCCTCAAAGAGGGAGTCGTGAGGGGTCGGTGATTATGCCAAGGGGAACATCTCTGCCAGGTGATAGAGGTAGGAAGAGCAGGATGCATTTAAAATACATCAGTAAATCCCATGTTGCCGGTGGCCAGAGTGCAGAACCAGCAGTGGCAGAAGACAAGGTAGAGACAGAGAAGATGGCTCTTTGGAGGACAGACAGCCTCTGGCTACAGTGTGTATTTGCCAGGCACTGTGCAAGTCTCGGGGACACAGAGATCAACACCCTGATATGGTGGGCGAGGAGCTGAGAGCCCACCGGGGCAGCAGGTGCCTGAGCGCAGCACAGTGAGTTCAGGTGAACTCAGCGAGCTTCAGGACTTGCGTTCTGGGGCAGGGATCCTCAAACAGATCCTGCTGAGCCCATAAAAGTCACCTTGTTCCATCCCCAAACAACATAGAAAGGGGAGTTATTCATGAAAAATTAAACTACGTGTCAGACTGGATGACTAATTTGCAAAGCTTGCACAGCCAGGAATGAAAGTCAGGATTTAAACACCTACCATCTCTTATCTAAATTCTGTCACCTGCATGCTGTGTCACACCAGACACCGGACTCAATCCCTATCCTCTGCCTCCATTTCCTCTTCTGCAAAATAGAATTCAGTATTTGTACTTTCCTCTAACGTTTCTCATGAGGTTGAGTGAGTCCATGTGTGTTACACGCTCTGAATACCTCCTGGCACATTGTACAATCATACGTGGCTGTCAAATAATCCAGTGACTCTAAACTTCATACCTCTCTACCATGGAAACAGCATGAAGAGCTGTAAAGTAGCCAAACGTGTTCAGAGAACACGGGTCAGTCAGTCAGTACAGGGTAGAAGAGAAGGGAAGGTGAATCGTGCAGTTCATAGAAAAGAAATCGTGTGCCTCAGACCAGCTTGGCCAGAGTGATTGGAAAGACTTGCATGCTTAAATTTCCATGCAAGGAGGAGAACCACGTATTCTCATGCAGGAAAGAGGACTATGCATCCCCACGGGTAATTCCTATGCAACAGGAAGTATCTGTTTGCCAGGCAGAAAGCTCCTGTAGCTACCAGTCTCTTTCTGCAGCCCTGTTAAACACAAGCAGCAATAAACCAATAGCCATTGGCTTAAAAAGCTTTGCATTCAAATTACAACCCTTTGGTTTTTGTCCCGCGCTTCCTTGGGAGACGAAAGGTTGTGTTCAAGGCTCACTAACAGACAATACAATCGATTCAGTTTGTCCAACAAAATTCACCTTTCCGTTTTATGTCAGCCTCGAGATACACTGTAAGCTTCTCAGAAACCTGCCTATTTTCTCTATCAGTCCTTTGAATTTTCTTTCTTAGCCCTTCATGCTGAGCACAGCTTGAGGTCAGCGGCTGAGACTGGCCAGCAATCACCCTGCTAAGGACCCAGGTTGATCACAAGAACTCACCTGTCACAGTTCCACAGCGTCATGTCTCCCCCTGGTGGCCTCTGAAGCTCATGCAAGTTTGCACGAAGAGACACTCAGGGTGAAATACAGCCTGAAAAGCCGAGTTGTAGTTTCTGAAACGACTCTTCACACAAGAAGAAACCCAATACAGCACATCGTTCTACCTGCTCTGTGGCTTCTGCTTCTCAAGCAACTTAAAATGATTGGTGCGTCATTATTCTCTTTTTAAAAGTATCAGCCATCAATGATTCAAGGCCAGGGTTTGCGTTGTTGCAAGGCTTTTAAAAAGTGACATAGATTATATCAATCAGTTTATAACCACGAACCTCACTTAACACGTGTGTTTCATGCATGTTGAATCAGCATGTAGCTCGCTGTGCGTGAGCTGGCATTTGCCGTAGGTCAGGTGCTGTCTGAGCCGTTACAGCTGTTACTTCAGGTAATGCTTGCAACAGCTCTGTGTGAGGGGGGATGCTCCTTGGTTCCCACGTTACCAGCAGGCTGAGTCATGCCCTGTACCACGGAGCTGGTGCAGCAGGAGGCAGTGCCTGAATTCAAGCCCAGGCTGTCATTGCAGGGCTGTTTGACCACCTGAATGCACAACCCCACAATAGGAAAAGCATGCACACAAAGAGGAGACAGGACAGCCGAGGATGTTTCCACGGTGCAGTGGAATGGCTGCTGTTTTATTTTAGTTTATCAGATCTAGTGATAAGTATGGTGAACATGTGAGCAATATTTTCAGATTAGAAGCAACTTTGTGCTTAAGCATCCGTAGCTATTTGGAAGCCAGACCACTGCAGACAGAGCATGCTTGACAATGATCTGATGACTTAGAAACATTTGCACAATTCAGAGAGCTAAGTATTACATGTGTACTTTGTCTTCAGAGTACACAGTCTCCACACATTCTTTCAACTGCACCCGACTTTCATTGTCTGTCTGATGTATGTGGCCCCTCATGCAACAGAGGTGATCCAATGTCAGGTTGAAGGGGAAAATATCTGATAGGAACAATTCATTGAGGTTTCTGGTGCCTGCTTTTTTTTTTTCCCCGAGAAGGAGTCTCACTTCATCTCCCAGGCTGGAGTGCCGTGGTGTGATCTCAGCTCACTGCAACCTCCGCCTCCCTGATTCAAGTAATTCTTCTGCCTCAGCCTCCCAAGTAGCTGAGATTACAGGTGGGCACTACCACACCTGGCTAATTTTTGGTATTTTTGGTAGAGACGGAGTTTCACCATGTTGGCCAGGCCGGCCTCGAACTCTTCATTCTTAAATATCCTGTTGAGTTGGGAGCTTGCGAACTGCTGTGGTCTCCATGTCTGTGTCTCCCCGAAATGTGTCCTATCCCCCAAGGTGATGATATTAGGAGATGGGGCCTGTGGAAGGTGATTAATCAAGTCATAAGGGTGGTGCCCTCATGAATGGGATTAGTGCTCATATAAGAAAAGTCCCAGAGAGATGCCCTTCACCCCTTCTACCATGTGAGGCTGCAGCGAGAAGATGCCATCTGTGAACCAGGAGGCGGGTCCTCACCAGACACCAAATCTGCTGGCACCTCGATCTTGAACACCAGCCTTCAGAACTGTGAGCAATCAGTGTCTGTTCCTTATCAGCCGCTCAGTCCATGGCATTTTGTTTTAGCAGCACCAACAGACTAAGACACATACCAGAGCTGCAGCCCAAGACGGGAGTGTAGAATTGTAAACAAAGTAACAATATGTTTTTAAAAATAAACAAACCCCCCCCACCACTTTAGGACAGCAGTGATTCCCAATGAGTCATCCAAGGACCAGGGATGCAAATTTGCAAAGATGCATATTTTGGGCTCGTCCCACACCCACTGACAGGGATGCCCTAGGGTGGAGCTCCCATGGTCCGTGTTTGAGCAAGCCCCAGGTGATTCTGGTGCAGCAGAAACTTCAGAACCAGACCCTGAGACAGAAGCAGGTGGGAGCAAAGCCCAGTGAGGCCCTCAGTGGTGATCAGATCAGCAGCGACCCCAGACGACAACTGAAGACCTGACGAGGGCTGCGGGTGTAGAGATAGAGGCTGGACTGCAGAGGAGACGCAGAGGTCAGAGCAGGAGAAAGACGGGTCAGGTGTTTTCACAGTAGAGCGGGTGGCGCTCATTGCAGAAAGGATGTCATACCATCAGCCATGCTCTCGAAGTTCCATACCTTAAGTTTTCTCCTCCTTTTCATCATTGATTATTTTGGCCTCCTTCCCATTAGTCATGAAGCATTACCTTAAGTTTGTCCTTTACTTCATTCTTTTATCAGGATCCTCTCTCTGGGAGCCCTCCTCTACCTCCAGCTGCAATCATCACCACAGGAGTGAGAGAGAGACTTGGACCTGAGCTGGACCCTCCAGCCCTCCCTTGCTGAACTACCATCCAACCTTATGTTCCCACTGATGTTTACTAGGTTATTCAATAAATATTGTATGTTCTGTGGCAGTGGCCACCAGTCATTTTCAAATATGACGATTTCCCTTCTTCCTTACCAAAAACACCCATGGTTTTTAGCTGGACACCTGGTTGCCCAAAATAAACACTACATTTGCCGCATCTCCTGCAGGCTAGTGTGGAATTAAATTAGGTTCAGGCCAGAGGGACATAAGCTAAAGTGGAAGTTTCCCAGAGCCTTCCTTAAAGGGAACCTTGTACACACCCCTTGCCCCATTTTCAAACTTTTCCTCTTCTTGTTGGCCTTTTCTCCTTCTTGTTAGCAAGAATGCAGATGTGTTAGCTGGATCTGGGCAATCATTTTGGGGCCATGAGGTGACCATGGGCATGGAGCCCAATATAGTGGGGAAAGTAGAGAAGGAGGCCAGGTCA
Source organism: Macaca thibetana thibetana (assembly GCF_024542745.1). Lineage (NCBI taxonomy): Eukaryota > Metazoa > Chordata > Mammalia > Primates > Cercopithecidae > Macaca > Macaca thibetana. The sequence goes on from NC_065586.1 coordinate 2,878,414, forward strand.
ACTTCAACCCTGACTTATTGAGTTTTCTGTTCTTTTCAGCCAACCTCAATATAAAGGAGGTAAGTTTCAGCTATGAGCAAGGCACTATGACATCATAGGCACTCAGTGAATTTATATCATAGGCCTAATGAATTTACATCCAACAAGGAAGATAAACAGTAGACAAGACCATTGTGAGGTGATGAATGTCACCAAGGAAGAAGCAAAGTGCTGCCCTGTGCTCAGTCATTCTGTTGCTGCTTGTCTTCGTATTGTCATTCTGAGACTTGTGCATGCAGTGTGGGGTCGGGTCAACATTTCAGCATTCCCACATCTTGCTGTCAGTGAGAGGAGATACAGTGTAATAAAGAACAGGTCAAATAAAACAACACCCCTGTAGTGAGAACCGAGGGCTCTGGAGAAATGGCCAACATCAGGTCAAGCACAGGGCATGGACCACGTGAGCCTACATACTTTGTCATTCATGATGGTGAGGAACTTATCAAGACAACAAGGATTAAACCGGAATGACTCAAAAGCCAACATGAAGAGGCTCCCACTGGACAGAGATAAGACAATTTCAGCATCAGAAGAGAAAATAATTCGAAATATTGAAATCCATCAATGTGTCTAACTCTATGAGTTGATAACCACATTAAATAAAAATCAATTGGCCATCTTTAGAGGATGATAGAGAACTAATTTACTATGCTGAGAACTAGTTCATACAGGCAACAGATCAAGTATTTACAATACCAAGGGTACCCGGTGGCTCATCAAATAGTAGAAACTACCTCCTTATTAAATTATTCTGATTAATAAAGAAAAAGGAAATGATCAAATTAGAGTATCATAATATTTTAAAGTTCCTGCCCCCGCAATGAATTAGTTGATGCCGGACTAGGAATTGCGCATTGGCTGCTGCTAACATCATGAAAGGACAGGCAGTTAGGTGCTTTGCAACCTCCGATGGATGACACAGGGATGCCTGCAGCCTTGCCAACATCGTGGAACCTGAGTCCAGCCCAGTTTCCAGACGCATCTGCCACTCTGTAAAATACACAGCGGGCAGCAAAGTGGCTGCATCCTGAGCCTGAAATCGCCAAAATCCAGACGCCAAGAGACTCTGGGTCAAACAGCCCCAGTGCTTCAGCAAATAACTCATAAAGAAAACAAAGGGAGGGAGGGGAAGCTGTGGATCGTAAGACACTTGAAACTATCTCAAAACTTTAAAAAAAAAGACGGGGTGAGGCAAGTCCAAGCAATAGTGTCTCAAGGTTCACGTTTAGATGACATCATTATTTTTAAAACACACAAAGTGATTATTTTAAGTCAGCCTAATGGCCACTAATAGGAGAAGGAAGGAACTGGAGTAGGATAAAGGGGACCCAGCAACTGGGTGGGCTTCTCAGACATGTGGCCAAGTTCCATTTCTCCACATGAGGCCCCTTTCCCTACAATAGCTCATTAGACCACACATTCATTTTGTGTGTTTTTCTGCACCTTTGTTTTATGTTACAACAAAATGATTTTTAGAAACTATGGCAGGGTCTTGGTAACCTATGCAAAATTCTCAGATTCCTTTACATATCCCCTAGAAACATGCAACCTGCCTAGCTGTGACCTGTCAGCCCCGCATTCCTTTCCACAGCTGTGCTCTGACCATATTCCGTAGGTGAGCTCCACACCCAGGTGGGCACTGCCTCTCTTCCTCCCGAAGTCAGGACAGCAGCAGCGCTCGGTCTTGAACAGAAAGGTTCTTGTTTGTGTTACGAGTCAGCGTAGTCAATCCTTTCCCTTTCTTGCCTGGAAACGTTCCAATTTTCCCAGGGGAAGAAGAACTCAGGCTACAGCTATGGAATGTGTGTTTCTTCCAACCAGTGAAGACCAGACACCATTCCTTGATGCTAATGGATTCCTGCAGGTGTAATTTACAACACGACTGTCATATCTGTGACATCTGGGCCAGCTCCTCTGTGCCCAACCTCAGCTCTGTTCAGTTTGCTCCTGTACCCCCCATTTTCCCCAGTGGCCATCCCCAGACTGCACGTTCTAACTGCGGGAATGCCCTCGAGTCAGGCTTCGAGCTCCTGGCTGGAGGCCTCCACAAACCCTCACCGTCGCCCTGACACAGTAGGACAGTCGTCCTCACAGAAGACGAGTTCAGTTCCACAGCTCGGCCTCAGATCACAAGGGCGTGAGGATTAAAGAGCGGATACCATAGTCGGTAAGAGACAGGTACTAGACATTTACCTTTTTAATAAAAGAGTAACAAATTATTTGGGGTACGGTTGGGTGACCGTTCAAGCGAAAGCTTGCAGAAAACCAAAAGATTGAAAAGTGACAAACTGGCATGTAGCTTTGACGGTGAGAGCACTCTGGTTTAAGTCATTGTTGTGAACTGCCCGTGACCACTGTGCCTGACTTCTAGGCCCAGTCATAATTATGCATGGCAGTAAAGTCAGACCTAACTCATTGCTAATGTGATTACAATGGTAGAGTCTGTGTTCACTGCACCAAGAACACAGCCGTCGGCTCAAGAAGCATTGGAGTCTGCGAACCACATTTAGAAAAATAGAGGGACCCGCGCCTACCCCGCGTCTAGGAGCCAAGGCAATTTTCTAAATGTGGCAAGTGGAGGAATTGAGGGACAGAGAGGCTTAGATGGCTTCCCAGAGGTCATGCAAGTCTTTGCCTTACAAATAGAACATTCACTTGTAGGTGCAGAGCACATTAAAATAAAGTGAAATTGTATTTGCCGGCTTCTCATCCTTCATTCCCATTACCGTACTCTCCACGGAACATTCTGCTTCTGCAAGTCAGAGCCGGCGACGTGGCAATTTCTCTTTTGTTCCTTTGGTTCCCGGCTTTCATTTCCAATTCTCCTGGCTCTCTGAGAACTGAATGGCTCCTTTTTCCTGAGTTTTATTTTCCTCCTTAGAAATAATGTTTCATTTTCTTAATGACAATTTGCAGCTTACACACATCTTGCTTAGTTTTGTCTCATAACCCATACATGTTCCACACCCACATACACAATACCACACCAAGACGAACATTCCAACATTCTCCTTAAGTACAAATTTACGGTGTTTCCCTGAGAAAATCACTAAGAGACTTTAGGAAGAATTGAGAACAGGAGGGGTCTGGATTAAATCGTTTCTTTCATGGCTGTGCAATCTACCAAAATATATATATATGTTGGAAATGCTAGTGTCTTATAGTATAAAAGTAATAACACATGAGATTTGTTCCCATTCAAGAGTGATGTGGTTTACTCTGGCAATATTTAAGAAAATTGTCTCTCTATGTATCCATTGACCCAGCAATTCAGTTCCAATAAACATGACGGACAAAATTTATATAGATACAAAAGGAGATACATGTAAGATTATTCCTGAAGCATTTTTTTCATGACAATAAAAAAGTGGAAACAACTTAAATATCCCTCAATAAAATAAAGAAAAATGAAATTTGGTATGAGCATACAAGAATCTATCACAGAGTAATCCGAAAGAAGTCTCAGCAGGGTTCAGGGAAGTCTGGCATTGGAGGTTCTCAACTTCATGTACCTTAACATCTCCATCCAAGGTTGTAAGGTTCTACCCCTTCCCTCTCGGGGCCCTGGTTTCAGCATGGGACTCTTGCCATTCCCAATTGCCACACATTGGAAATTCTATGTGTGTTCATCCCCACTGCCATAGTAATATGAATTAACTTTAAAACACTTGAGAGTAGGCTGGACGCAGTGGCTCACGCCTGTAATCCCAGCACTTTGGGAGGCCAAGGCAGGCAGATCACTTGAGGCCAGGAGTTCGAGACCAGCCTGGCCAACATGGTGAAACTGCATCTCTACTAAAATTACAAAAATTAGCTGGGCACGGTGGCATGTGCCTGTAATCCTAGCTACTCGGGAGGCTGAGGCAGGAGAATCACTTGAGCCAGGAAGGTGGAGGCTGCAGTGAGCTGAGATGGTACCACTGCACTACAGCCTGGGTAGCAGAGTGAGACTCTGTTTGGAAACAGAACAAAACAAAATCTCAAGAGGAAACCCACTGAAGACCATTTGTACCAGCTCTGGTCCCAGAAAGCAGATCTCCAGAGCTGGGTTACAGGATTTGGTCACCCACCTGACAGATAGCAACAGGAATTCATTTCTGGAGGAAGGAGAGATGGGGATAAATCCGCCCCTGTAGCCTGGCCATTCTTACGACTCTTACCCAGAGTGGGCTGGGAGTAGAAGCAGGAGGAAGGCATGCACCAACTTAAGCATGACCCCTGCAGCTTGACAGGTGTGAGGACCTGGGTAACAATGCTCCTGGAGCTCACTGATAGAGTCATCATGCTCAAAGCACTGAAGGGAGAAAACGGCACCCTCAGGTCAGTCAACTGTGAACTGAGGGTGGTATGAAAGCAAGAAGGTGGGCCGGTCACAGTGGCTCATGCCTGTAATCCCAGCACCTTGGGACACCGAGGCAGGCAGATCATGAGGTCAGGAGATCAAGACCATCCTGGCCAACATGGTAAAACCCCGCCTCTACTAAAAATACAAAAATTAGCTGGGTGTGGTGGCACGTGCCTATAATCCCAGCTACTCATGAAGGTGAGGCAGAATCACTTGAACCAGGGAATCGGAGGTTGCAGTGAGCCAAGATCGCACCACTACACTCCAGTCTGGTGACAGAGTGAGACTCTGTCTGAAAAAATGAACAAACAAAAATAGCAAGAACTCCTTCTGGAAATTTCTAGAAGAAATTTCTAGAAATGGTCTAGTGGTCTAGAGACCACTGGCCTTATCCCAAGGGCTGGCTTTTCTGAACACCAGGCCTGGGGTCTGATTGTAAGAGTGTTTGAAGTACTGAATTCACAGCTATGGCAAGATTCCCATGCTGAAACCAGCACCCTGAAAGGGAAGGAGTAGAACCTTACAACCTTGTGTAGGGATGTTAAGGGTCATGAAGTTGCGAACCTCCAGTACCAGACTTCCCTGAACCCCCAGGGCCTGCAGACATGGCCCCACGTTTCTAGAGGAGAGAAGCCTCCCTTCCCAGGACTCATGCAAAGACCTCCCCTAAAGCCTCCAAGGTGATTCTTACCATGGGGTGATTTGCCCTCCTGCCTTGGTTACTGCTGCAGCAATAGTTAAGATCAAGGCTTACCCAGTGGGGCAAGTACTGACCCTGGTGTGCATCACAGTGGATGAAGGTGGATGGGATGGTTAAATTTCAGGTATCAACCTGGTTAAACTATGATGTTCAGTTTTTGAGTCAAATATTGATCTAGATGTTGCTGTGACAGTATTTTGTAGATGTAATTAACACCTATAATCAGTCAACTTTACGTAAGAGCCTTAAGAGTAAAAATGGAAGATTCCTAGAAAAGAAAGAATTCTGCCTTAACTTCATAACATAGAAATTCTGCCCGAGTCACCAGCCCGTCACCCTGTCCTACAAATTTCAGACTTCAGGCTTTCTAGCCCTCACAATAGCATGAGCTAATTCCTCACAAGAAATCTATCTCTCTCTCTGTCTCTCTATCTATTTATCTATCATCTATCTGTCTATCAATTCAATTTAGTTGTTAAATATCCCCAGCATCATCAGTATCTTCTCATGTAATCCCACTCCAATTTTTAGGACCCTTTTCCTTCCCAATCAATGCCTTCACTTTAACAGCAGACACCCAGAGGTTGAAAATTCCATTTCTGTTATCATTCAATCACTCACGAAATGAGACTCTGACATATGTATCAGGTCAGGTTCTCTGGGTGACCCTATATTTGATACTATAGAACATTTCTGTCAAACTAATAAGTGGAATGACATTGCCTGGTTGTTCCAATCTGTGCTGGATGAAGTAGGAAAGAAAACCATGAGTTCTGGACTTCAAATTTCCAGCTTAAGTGACCTGAAGCTTTCTTTGCCTGCCATGAAAGAAACTCTTATCTCCTGTTGCCTCAGAGCTGAGATTGCTGACAATCAAACCCAGAGTCTCATCACATGAGTGGCTGAAAGATAACACAAATGGAATTCCAAACCTCACAGGGCATCTGCTGTTAAAGTGAAGGCATTGACTGGGAAGGCATGGGAATTGGAAAATTAGAATGGGGACATTCAGGAAGATGCTGATGAAGGGGAGATGTTGATTCCCTAAATTCTGCTGAGTCTTAGCCAGCAGCAGCAATCCCTCCACCACCATCTGGGAGGGTAACTCTGCTGTGCCTGAGAAGACTGTCAGATAGACAGCCACGTTCCTCACTAGGATGAGGACTTTTGGGTCTGCTTTATTTAGGTCCTTTCTTCAGGGGTGGGGCAGGAGAAATTCTCACCAGGAAACCAGAAAGGGGTTTTCTGAATCTAAAGTTATGGGCGCTGCCTAGTAACTCTGGATTCCTCGTGCCAATTGACAACAAGGCACAGAAAAAGAAACGGAACAGGCAGGGGTAATAACCCCGATTATCTGGAGGACATAGGGCTGCTGCTGCATCACAGAGCCAGGGAAAGGCTTGCCTCACATTCAGGGAGCTCACTAGGTGCCTCAGAGGGCTGCCCTGCCTGGTGATTTCCATGAGTGGACAACGGCAGGAGTGGACACCAGGGCTCACAGTGAAATGGTGACCAGGGGCTCAGACCCTTCCAGGATGAAGACCTGTTATACCCCGCAGAGAGGCCGAGGCCCATGGCTTGGGGAGAGGGACCACAGATGGGTGTTTGGGGAGTGCGGCATGTCCTGCCAGCCTTTCCATGATCTCTGAGCCCAGAAGCTATGACAAGCCTCCACCTTGACAAGCAGGGACAGGACACAGCCAGCCAGAGCGTGAAGGGTCTCAGCAGAGCCAGGCTGGACTACAGCGAACTCTGCCGGTGCCGCCCACTGCCCCACAGCGCTCACTTCTGCACAGCAAAGCCGGCTAGTGCTGGGTATCTGCAGCCCTCTTCTGTTCTCATCCCTTCCTGAGGCCTTAATAATGGAGTTGGGGAGCAGTGCCCGCCTCCTTCACCCCGTCGCTGTCTCTGAGGTGTGTTCACGCCGCTCCCCAGAGGCCCCAGTGGGACTCCCGCAGCTGCTCCTCTGGGAAGCAGGTGACTCACCGGCACATCCGCATCCCTGGTCTTTTCTCGTTTTTCCTCTTCCCTTCCAGCGTGTCCCAGGATCACCTCCCAAAGAGGTGACTTGAACCTAAATCCTTGTCTCAGGGTCTTTCTCCAAGAGAATTCAAAGTAAGAGAGTTCTGGAGGGTGCATTGGAGAAACAGATTACGCACAACTGTGGATGCCTACGGGGTGGAGTAATAGGTCTGGAAATAGAGATGGGAGGGTTCAGACGTCTCGCTGATGAAGTGATCCCGGTCCACTGGTGAATGCTTGCTTTCTGTCTCTTGCTCCGAGCAAGCCCCTGATTGTTGGTTTTCCCTCCTCCATGCCTCAGTGTGAAGCCGAGGGGACAGCAGTCGAGTGCTCTCAACGCACCTCTTCCAATGCTGCTCTACCCCCTCGGCCTGTACGCCAGTGATCGTTCTTTCCCGCCAGACTCTGCGGCTTGGACCCGTCGCCGTGCACTCTGTCCCTCTCTTCCCTTCTTCCTCCATCTCCAACCTCTCGCTCTAACCCCCATGACAGCTCCTGCCCACCTCCCCAGCCTCCAGGAGGAAGGACAGATTCTTCACCGGCCTTAGTGCTCTCAGGGGGAACCCGAGCCAGGGAAGACACATCTGTAAAAGTCACAGGAGCCATGATTATCCCCAGTCTACATGGAGGAAAATGAGGCATAAGAAGATTGGTGGCCAGTTAGGGGGAGTGCTGAATGTCTGAAACGCTTTTTAAGTGAAAAATGAGTCTATGGTTCTCTTCAACATGACAGAAAGATTTGCTTAGAAGGTGTGAAATTCAAGCAATCAATAACACTTTTTTTTTTCAATTGAATTAGCAGGTAATTCATAATAGAATATAAACAAAGCTTATGAATTTTGTATAGAACCTTTATTCACGGTTACTTAGATGAAAAGAAGAAATAGCAAAGTGGTTAAGCCAATTTATCATTAATTCTTTAAAGTCAAACGTTAAAATCTTATTCCTTCACTATTGCCCCAAACAGGCCATCATTGCCAACAATCTAATATAAAAGTAGCATGCCATAGCCAGCTTTGATTCTGTAAATTTACAGGAATACATTTCGGAGGCATTTCCGGGAGCTGCCACTTATGGCAAAGAAGTCCACTGCTACGTGAAACCATGAAAGCACAGAACATTCCAAAGATCTTCAGCAAAAATTACTAGATATTTGGTCCAACCCACTAGATAGAAACAGTGACTTCGTGTCCTGAAGACAGGGCTGTTTCCTACACGAAATCCAAACTAACGGAAGTAAAAGATTTGTCCAAAGCAGTGCACCTTTGAGAACAGGAGATCGTGCTGTCTACGCTATGCAAAAATGCAGCTTACTTTAGTAACTATCATAACCATTAACATGTATTCTTATAAACCTGGTTTTTTAATTAGTTCATATGCAGTTTCCTGTAATCCAGTGTCTCTTCCTGACCTCTCCTCCCATCACCCTTGCCAGCTGGAGCTCACAGACTCAGATCTACTGCCTGCCCCACGCTCTCCTCCCAATCCTAACCCACGTGGAAATCCACTTCATAGATCCTCCTCCTATTCACACTCTTCTGCCGCCCACCTTCACTACCAAGTCCCTACAGGCTTGTGCCCCACAGCTCAGGATGTCAGCACCACGCCCTGGTGTTTTTCCTGCAGCTTTGTGTGTCTTTTTCTGATCTCTCCAGCAATTCCAGATTCCTTGAGGTGGAGACCAGGTCTCAAGAGCAGGGCACAGTTTGAAGCACGTGGCAGATTCTCAAGCAAAAAGAGGAGCTGAAGATGGAACCACTGTGATGGGAAGCTCTGATTCATCAATCGTGAACCACAGCACTCCTCGCTTACTCCATTGTTGACTAATGTTAACAAGGGGTATGGCTTTCAAAAGCAAGAAGTGGAGGAGCAGGCATTAATTCTAAGCCTAGAAAGTGGGAGCAGGAATTCCAGCACTCTGGGAGGCCAAGACGGGCAGATCACCTGATGTCAGGAGTTCGAGACCAGCCTGGCCAACATGGCAAAACCCCTTCTCCATTGAAAATACAAAAATTAGCCAAGGGTAGCAGTGCAGGCCTGTAATCCCAGCTACTCAGGAGGTTGAGGCACAAGAATTGATTGAACCTGGGAGGTGGAGGTTGCAGTGAGCCAAGATCATGCCACTGCACTCCAGTTTGGGTGACAGAGTAGAACTTAGTCTCAAAAATAAAAATAAAAAAAGGAATTCCAAATTGTGAGAATGATGATGATGACATGAAATCATTGTTCTTGTTCTGCATCTTTTGTTTATTTGTTTGTTTTTGTTTTGTTTTGTTGTTCAGTAAAATGGCATAGAATTTTATTTTAAGCTCTGGGATATATGTGCAGGAAGTGCAGGTTTGTTACATAGGTAAATGTGTGCCATGGTGGTTTGCCACACCTATCAACCCATCCTCTAGGTATTAAGCCCACATGCATTAGCTATTTATCCTGATGCTCTCCCTCCCACTACCCCACCTCCTGACAGGCCCCAGTGTGTGTTGTCCCCCTCCCTGTGTCCATGTGTTCTCACTTTCAGCTCCCACTTATAAGTGAGAAGATGCGGTGTTTGGTTTTCTGTTCCTGTGTTAGTTTGCTGAGGATAATGGCTTCCAGCTTCATCCATGTCCCTGAAAAGAACATGATCTTGCTTCTTTTAATGGCTGCATAATATTCCCTGATGTACATATACCACATTTTCTTTATCCAGTCTATCATTAGTGGGCATTTGGGTTGATTCCATGTCTTTGCTATTGCGAATAGTGCTTCAGTAAACATATGTGTGCATATATCTTTACAACAGAATGACTTACATTCCTTTGGGTATATACCCAGTAATGGGATTGCTGGGTCAAATGGTATTTCTGATTCTGGGTCTTTCAAGAATGGCCATGCTGTCTTCCACAGTGATTGAACTAATCTACATCCTCATCTATCATTCCGCATCTTGTACACAACGTATCTGGATAATTGACTGCATGTTGCTCTTTGGAAAGAGTTGTGTGGGTGCTGTAAACACACTAACAGTATTGAGGCTATTCTTTACTTATTCCAAATCTTATGCTCTTGGTTTTTCTGGTCAAGTTAAACCTGAGATTTGTTTATTTATTAAATGGTAATCATTTAGGTACTACGCCAAGTAGGTAACATTTGCTTTTGTTGTGTTGTAAGTAACAAAATGCCTGATTTAATGTGGCTTAAACACTAAGGGAACCTAACTGTTTCATATAACAAAATGTTCATAGCCAAGGTGGGCAGCTGAAGTAGCAGCTGAATGCTATCAATGTTCTTAGATGCTCTTGGCTTTTGCCTCATGGTCACAAAGTAATAGCCATAGCTCCAGACATCACACCCTCAAACAATATCTCCAAGGCAGGAAAAGAGGCCAAGAGTTCCCAAATTTTCTTCTTTTTCATGGAGAAGGCCTTTCCTGTAAGACTTCCCTCAGGGACCTCTGGCCAGAATCAGGTCGTTTGCCCTTCTCAAAGACAAAAAGTGGCAAAGGGGAACAAAATTAGTAGAACTGTCATTGACTAGTCATAGCTCACTCTCTGGGACCGGAGATGCATTATTTTGAACGCATTGTCCCCCTCCCCATATTGGCACAAAACAATGGTACCAATAGAAAGAAAGGAGTTGCAGGGAGATGGCTTGTAGACATGCAGCCAACAATACCTGCTGCAGGTGCTCCTGATCCAATCAAAGCAGACCCAGAACCTATCACCTTTGTGTAGTATCATCCACACCTGAAACACACTAAATGCTAAACATCTCATTACCCACAGTTGAAAGGACTGCAGAAGAGAAAGTTCTACCTTCATCGTCTCCATGAGGCAAGAACTGAACTTTTGACAACAGAGCTCCTGAAACCCAGTAGATTGGACATCATTTACATATGTCATTTATTTCTTCTTAAGACAGAGAAGCTGCACTTTTTCTTCTCCCAGTTGAGGATTCTCATTGACAGAGAAACCCTTCTGAGTCTAGAAGGGTGCCAACAGGTTAGAATGTCAAAGAAATTCATGAACTCATTAGAGTTAAAAGTGTCCTTATGTAAGTTTTCAAAAAGAAGTCATCTTTCATTGTTGACTCGGATTGGAGTTCACAGTAATGGCCACAATGGCTTGTCAGTGACTATATATCAACCATTTGTTAAGCCATGATTTCAACTTGACTTTCTTTTAAATGCCTATCTCTTAATTCAAACAGTGACATTTCCGCTTCCATGTAAATTTACTTTAAATTACATATAACTCTTAGAGAATAGCGGTTCACAATGCTGTTCTTTAAACAAGACTCAGCTTCCTGGAGCTGATTTACAGCTAAGGACACAAAGATCTTTTAGCTAAAGCCACCAGAAAGGAGACCAAAGGGATGCAAGTTGCAGAACGATTCTAGCCCTTCCGTGCCTGTGCCTTCTACGAGAGACCCTATCTGAATCTTGGCTGCTCTCTGAAAACAAGAGGAAGAGTTTCTGTCCTGAGTCTGTCTACACCGTGTGTCAAACTAACTTAGAGTCCAAGTGTGCGTTAATTGCCTTTGTAACGCCAGTGTGCAGCACAGAACCAGGCTTCGCATGAGTTCAGCCAATCTTTTGAAGAATAAATTGAATATGTCTTCATGATTAATCCACCTAGAAGTGACTTTGTGAGGAGAGTCAATTATTTATTTGCCAAATATTAATTTTGAAGTACCAGAGGCCATCACTTGGCGTATGAGATTAAATCAGAGAACCCTCATGCATCTCACCATTTTGGGACATTTGGGGTTCATACAGAGCCTAAAATTCACTGTTCAAGCCCCTAATTCCATAGAGTGCTAACATGCTAAACTTCTCCTTCCTCAAACTTTGCCCAAACAAGCCAATTATCTTTCAGTGGCTATGAACCCAACTTCAATCTGTGATTTTGAAACTTCCAGGATAATGTCCCAGATAAATATTTGTAATATTAGCAGAGATGATTATCTACCAAATTAGGAAATTGTACTGTGCAGTCAATTTATGTAAAAATGATACTTGTTTTCCGGAATCAAAAGTATAAAGTTGACATAACCTAAAAAAAAAAAAAAAATTACCAAACAAAGACAAGAAAGCTAAGATGGAAAGAAACAATGCTAATTTCTTTTTTATACTGGTAACATATACATAACATAAAATATCCCGTTTTAACCATATTTAAGTGTTTGTTACTATGGCAATAGGTGCATTCACTCTGTTCTGTAGCCACTACCATCTATCTCCGTAACTCTTTTCATCTTGCAAAACTGAAATTCTCTGCCCATTAAACACTAACTCTCTCCCCATTCCTCCTCCCACTGGCCCCTGGCAGCCACCATTCTACTTTCTGTCTCTATGATTTTGGCCACTCTGGATACCTCATATAAGTGGACTCACAGAGTGCGATTTTGTGTGTGGTTTATTTTATTTAGCACACCGCCCCCAGGGTTCATCCATGTCATGACATGAGTCAGAGTTTCCTTCTTTTTTTTTTCTTTTTTGTTTTTTTGAGACGGAGCCTTGCTCTGTCGCCCAGGCTGGAGTGCAGTAGCATGATCTCGGCTCACTGCAAGCTCCGCCTCCCGGGTTCACCCCATTCTCCTGCCTCAACCTCCCTAGTAGCTGGGACTACAGGCGCCCGCCACCATGCCTGGCTAGTTTTTTGTATTTTTAGTAGAGTCAGGGTTTCACCATGTTAGCTGGGATGGTCTCGATCTCCTGACCTCATGATCCACCCACCTCAGCCTCCCAAAGTGCTGGGATTACAGGCATAAGCCACCGCACCTGGACCAGAGTTTCCTTCTTTTCAATGCTGAATAATATTCCGTCGTGTGTACATGTTGCATAGAACCATTCATCCTTCAACAGACACTCGGGTTGTTTCTATGTTTTAGCTACTGTGAATAATGCTGATGTGAACATGGATATACAGATACCTGTTTGAGGCCCTGATTTTACCCTTTTGGTGTATATGCCTAGAAGAATTGCTGGACCACATGGTTGGACTGTGTACTTTCTTGACAGGCCACCATAGTGTTTTCCACAGTGGCCGCACCATTTTACATCCTCACTGGCAACATTCGAGGGTTCCAACACTTGGTATTTCCTGGAGTGTGTTTCCATTTGCTTTTAGAGTAGCCATCCTGATGGGTGCGGAGAGGTATCTTACTGTGATTTTGATTTGTGTTTTCTTAATGATTAGTGATGTTGAGCATGTGCTTGTTGGCCATTGGTGTATCTTCCTTGGAGAAATGTCTACTCAGATCTTTTGCTCATTTTTAATCAGGTTGCTTGGTTTTTTATGTTAATAATACTAATTTCTTAACATACATCAATAATCTAAGGCTGGGTGTGGTGGCTCATGCTTATAATCTCAGCACTTTGGGAGGTCAAGAAGGGAGAATTGCTTGAGGCCAGGAGCTTGAGACCAGCCTGGACCACATAGCAAGATCCCATCTCTACAAAAATAAAAATAAAAAATTAGCTGGGAATGGTGGTGCATGGCTGTAGTTTTAGCTACTTGTTGGAGGAATTGCTTAAGCCTAGGAGGTCAAGGCTGCAATGAGCCATATTCACACCACTACACTCCAGCCTGGGTGACAGAGCAACACCCTGTCGGAAAAAAAAAAAAAAAAAAAGGAAAAGAAAAAAGAATATATTGTAACATTTCAAGCACTCATTGATATGGGTCAGATGTTTGTCCCCTTCAAGTCTCACGTTGAAATGCAACTCCTAATGTTGGAGATGAAACTTGGGAGGAGGTGTCTGGGTCATGAGGCCAGATCCCTCATGAATGGCTTGGTGCCCTCCTCACAGTAATAAGTGAGTTCTCACTCTGAGTTCCTGGGAGATCTGGTTGTTTAAGAGTGTGGCACCTCCCCCGCTCTTCCTCTCTTGTTCCTGCTCTTGCCAGAGGAGAAGCCGACTCCCCTTCACCTTCTGCCATGACTGAAAGCTCCCTGAGCCTCCCCAGAAGCTGAGCAGATGCTGGCACCACGTTCCCTGTACAGCCTGCAGAGCCCCGAGCCAATTAAACTTCTTTTCTTTATGAATCACCCAGTCTTAGGTATTTCCTTGTAGCAACGCAAGAACAGACGAACACACTCAGTCTTAAAAGATTTTTATTTTAAAAACTCTCAAAAATATCTTAGATACGAATTATGAAACTTACCTTTATCCAGTGAGAGTTATGTAACTTCAGGCAAATTCAGATGAGGTAATTTAGCGTTCAGTCTATGAAGCGCTCGCATGTAAGGTTACATTTGCGAGACGAGTGTTTGGGACCATAAATGCTTACGGTTGTGACATGGTCACGACCTAACAATGCCATCATGACTTCAGTCCTCTCTCCTGATTTCTCGAGAAGCAGATTTCCAAGAACAAAACCAGGCAGGCTTTTCGCCCATCACCCTAACAATGGTGTTTCTATTCGGTCATCTTTTCCCACTGATGTGGGAAGGTCTGTGCCAATTTACATAGTCTACCTCCAGGCTGCTTATGTGAGCCGCCCATGGTCAACCAACTAATGAACAGCAGGGTGGACACTTGAACCCTGGACAGCTGGATTGTAAGTTCCCCTCCGCTTCAACTGTATCACCACATGGCCACACTCAAAGCGCACATCATTCCCGCCCACTCCCAACCCGTTAAGTACTGCCCAGGCCAATGCACTAGTCAGGCTTCTGCAGAGAGACAGGTGAACAAGATGCCTACAGAGAGGGAGGGATGGAGACACAGATATTAAGGAATTGTCCTAGGAGATCCCGGGGACTTAGCAGGTCCAAAACCTGTGGGGTGGATGGCAAGCCACAGACCCAGAGGAGACTGAGGTTCAAATCCAAGCGCCACCTGCCACAGAATCCTGGCAGGTCAGGGGAGGTCAGCCTTTGTTCACTTCTGGCCCTCAACTGCTTGGATGAGGTCTGCCCACATTAGGAAGGAAGACTTGCTTCACTCAAAGTGCAGGGATTTGTATGTAAATCTCATCTACAAACACCCTCAGAGCAACATGCAGAATAATGGAATAATAGTGTTCAAAAGTAAGATGTTGCCTTTGCTTAAGCAGATACACTGTGTATGCACCTCACACACACACACAAGCACACCACCCGATTCCAGAAATACGGGCATTTCCTGGCACCAGTTTTAAAACTCTTTTATGAAATTATAGTAATATCAGATAATAGCTTTGTTTGTTTGCTTTAAAATCCTTATTAGCCAAATTGACATTTATGAACCTCTGTCATTCTCCAAAATGTTGAAAATGTTAGTGGTCTGTGAAATTCAAAAATAGTCAAGAGACTCACTATTCTGCAAGACTTCTGCAGGGAACCAGTGTCTCCACTCCTGCTTTTTATGCTGAGTTATTCATGAACTTCATTCCAAAAATACATATAGAATTCGTGTCAGGTGTCAGGCACTGTGCAAGGTATTCATTAAAAACCAGTGGAAAACAAAACAAAACAAAACAAATATCCCAACCCTACTGGACAGTGCAGGCTGTAGGGGTGAGAGGAGACAATCAGGAAACAGATGCATCGTGTAACAGATAGTGACCGGGGCTGCAGAGAATAGAGGGAGAAGGAAAAAGGGGAGGATTTCATATAAGGATCCTAAGAGACCTCCTCGTAAGATGCTGCTCAGGGGGCTTACTCATCCCAGTGAGGATACACACAGCGCACCCCTGCACTGGCACTTACGATTGGAGAGTAGACATCAGGTTGGTGTAAAAATAATGGCAAGACTGCAATTACTTTTGCACCAACCTAATAGGAGAGCAGATGTCATACTCAAAGGTCCAATTAAAGGAAGAACTGGTATAGCTCAGGGCAAAATGAAACATTGAGCATTTTCACTTATTTAGACTAGACAACACAAATAAATTCAACTTAACAAATAAAATAATTCATCTACCTATGAGAACGAATGCCACACAATGGTCACCATACCACAACCAGCATTGCGGATCACTCTCCATTCTTCTGCCTTATTTAAGGGAAGCCAAGGCTTTCCTAGGGAAGACTTATTTTTCCTCCGCAGAAGTTGCAGCACTTTGTCACCTTGCTCCTGACCACCAGGCTGTCAGAGCAAAATCAGAGCTCATCTTGAAAGTATGTTTTGGAAAAAAAAGAAAACACAGAAACATTAATCCAAGCCATCTCCTTATTCTCCTGTGCATGCCTCCATTAAGATAGACCCTTAGTCCCACCATTGGTACAATGTATTAATTTAAATGGTCAACTGAATGGGATTGCCAGAATTTGGAGACGAATGTCTTCCAACTGGCTCGATCATAGTCAGCTAGGTACTAGCTCATAGTCTATTCAGTAATCTATTTGCTTGTAAAATATTGCTTCCCAAGGACAATATTGGATTTAGTATAAATAAATCCTTATTTTACAAGGCTCAAAATCAGAAAACTCACAGTGATCAGATTGAACTAAATATTTATTCACCTCTAAAACATGCATACAAAGATATCTGTCAATGCCCATTAGAAATACAATATCAAAAAGGCCATGTAAGCTGACAATAATTATCACAGTCTGCATTTAGCCACCCCCAACATCAACTGCTGTAAATTTATTTTTTTAAATGTCAACAGAATGCCACAAATAAATACCATTCTTAAAACTTTTAAGCTGTTTTAATCTTAGATTTGAAACATGCAATCATATTCATGCTTTGTTTCTCCTAGAAGAAAGTATTTGCTTTTGATTGTAGGGCAAATGATCAACACATTACCCATATAACCTGGAAGATTTGAGAAATGATAGGCCAAGGTTTCTTTAATTCATTTAAAAAAAATAAACACTGACTTTTAGTTCAATTGTTCACGATCTGATTACAGTGTGAAACACAAAATAAGGGGAAAACTATCTCAAATATTAATTTATGACATAAATGACAGGATTCAGGATTAGCACAAGAAGTGACAGGTTCACGTACCCTTTGAGGTCCTTTCTCATGGTAGCTAGAGAAGGAAGGTCTGTGCTTTCTGTGCTCCGAGAACTGTCTGCTTAACCTGATGTCCACCGCTCCTTTCCGGGAGGCCTCCCCTCCATGATGCAGAGTGAGGGGTGCCTGCATTAGTCAGGGTGAGATCCATTGCTGTTATTACATTAAGCGAAGGGCTCAGAAATTGTTTTGGAGATGTTCATTCAAGACAAGCCAGTTCTCTTAGAAATGTCACGTTTATCCTGAGTTTTGTTTCCGGAACCTAAACTGTTTGAGAATCTCTCCTTCAAGGTGGCTTTTAAATATTAAAAACAATTGCAATAAAGGAGCACAGAGAGAGAGAGAGGAGAGAGAGAGAGAGAGAGAGAGAGAGAGAGAGATTTCCTTCTTGCTGCCAGATTTTAGTTGGCTGTACATGCCCATTGTATTACATTAACAATATTTAAATTACAGACTGTTATAGTCGATCCTAAAAGAATGTCATGTTTCCCATTAGGACAGACAAGTCAAGTTTACTAGGCTTTGCTCTTATGTTCAGATACAGAACAGTGAAGAGATATTGCACATTCATATCAGTATTTTAAATAAATTAAAACCTAAGTGATTGTTTTTAACAGTGATCATGGTATTTAATTCTTTAAAAATATGAAAAAAAGGCTTCTTAGCTTAAAATGTGACCTATTGCTTCCCTTCTTAACCATCAATGTGAAGTTTTAGAATAAATAGAAACAGAAACACTTACCTTACTGGCTAATGTACAGTGTCAACTCAAATTGCTGGATGCATATCAGAAGTGACAGCAAATGCGTAGAAGAATGAAACTGGGTCCCCATCTCTCAAATTACCAAAATCAGCTCAACATTTATCAAAGACTTAAATCTAAGATCTGAAACCACAAAAATTCTAGACAATAACATTGTAAAAGCTTTTCTGGACATTGGTTTAGGTAAAGAATTAATGACTAAGACCCCAAAAGCAAATACGACAAAAACAAAAGTAAACAAATGAAACCTAATTAAACTAACAAACTTCTGCACAGCAAAAGACATCATCAGCAGAATAAACCCACAAAATATTCACAAACTAAGCATCCAACAAAGGACTAGCATCCAGAATCTACAAGGAACTCAAACAAACAAGAAAAAGAAAATTCCACCAAAAAGTGCGCAAAAGACACAAATAGACATTTCTCAAAAGAAGATATATAGCCAATAAACATATAAAAAATGCTCAACATCCCTAATCATCAGGAAAATGAAAATCAAAACCACAATGAGATACCACGTTACTCCTGCAAGAATGGCCACGATTAAAATATCAAAAAAAAAAAAAAAAAACAATAGATGTTGCCATGGATGTGGTGAAGAAGGAAACCTTTACATGCTGGTGGGGATGTAAATCAATACAACTACTATGGAAAACATCATGGAGATTCCTTAAAGAACTAAAAGTAGAACTACCATTCTATCCAGCAATCCTACTGCTGGGTATCTACCCAAAGAAAAAGAAGTCATTCTATGAAAAAGACACTTACACACGCATGTTTATAGCAGCACAATTCACAATAGCAAAGATATGGAGCCAACCTAATTGCCCACCGACCAATGAGTGGATGCAGAAAATGTGGTATATATACACTGTGGAATATTATTCAGCCATTAAATGGAATAAAATGTCTTTTGCAGCAGCTCAGATGGAGCTGGAGGCCATTCCACTATTCTAAGTGAAGTAACTTAGGAATGGAAAACCAAACATCGTATGTTCTCCCTTATAAGTGGGAACTGAGTTATAAGAATGCAAAGACATAAGAATGATATAATGGACTTTGGGGACTCGGCGGGGGGAAGATTGTGGGGGTGAGGGATAAAAGACTACACATCGGGTACAGTGCATACGGCTTGGGTGACAGGTGCACTAAAATCTCAGAAATCACCACTAAAGAACTTATCCATGTAACCAAAACCGCTTGTACCCCAAAAACTATTGATAAAAAGGCATGCCAAGTAAGAAAACAATAAAGTGATGGCAGTTCATACCTGAAAGCTGATAACACAGCTGATGACCACTGGCACCGAGGCTCTGTGCTGGTGACTTCAGAAATTCAAGTGTACGACAGCCACCACCTTGGATAGAAAAATCACAAACTAGGATAGGATATGATATGCACCTGTGAGTGTGTATCTCCTGTGTATTTCAATAAAATATACAATACAACATCAAGACAGTCACACAGATTGGACTGTTGTTCAAGAAGCCAGTGATGGAGAGCTGAGCCCATGAAGACCCAAGGAGCAGCTGTTTTTTCCTTTGAGCCCATTGAAGGGTGAGGATACGATATTTCTGCCACCAATAAATAGTTTGTTGTTCCATGAATATCTTGGAAGCCATTCTGAAACTGATCAGTTCGAGAAAACAAGACAGCGATTACATGTTTTAGGGAGGAAAAGTAAATGCAGTAAGACTCACTCACCCTGTGTCTCGCTCAACCAAAGGATGGATGTGTCTGATGCATAGAGGTGTGGTGGTCTATATTCATTGAGGCTGGTAGGATTGGAAAACAAAACAGCATTCAATTATTGACCCAATTATTTGTGGATGGGGTGGTGATTTCCAGATCTCTTGTTTGTAGAAACACTTTTTTCTATCCCTTTTTGCCTTATTATTAATATTTAATTGATCATTATTATACAGGTCCCACCAAAGTGCAACGAAGGATCATGTGCCATCCGCAGTGTTTGGCATATTTTTTTCTAATTGTCATTATCCCTACAAGTTGACTTATTTTTATGTCACAGATAAGGCAAAGACTCAAAGGAAAGTGACCATGTTTCTAAACTTCACCCAACTAATAAGCATCTGAGCTCGATTCAAACCCAAGTCTGGCTCCACAGCCCAAGCTCTTTATGCAGAAATTATGTTCTATTTTATTTAGAAATATAACACCAGGCCAGGCGGGTGGCTCACACTTAAAATCCCAGCACTTTGGGAGGCCGAGACAGGCACATCACTTGAGATTAGGGGTTTGAGACCAGCCTGGCCAACATGGTGAAACCCAATCTCTACTAAAAATACAAAAATTAGCCAGGTGTGGTGGCGTATCCCTGTAGTTTCAGCTACTTGGGAGGCTGAGGCAAGAGAATCACTTGAACCCAAGAGGTGGAGGTTGCAGTGTGCCAAGATCATGTCACTGTCTGGGTGACAGAGTGAGCCAGCCTGGGCAACCAGCTTGGGCGTCCAGCCTGGGTGACACAGTGAGACTCCGTCTCAAAAACAAACAAACAAAAAAAGAAATACAAAACTGACTGCATATCAGGAGGTCCTTAAGAATAACAGCAGAGCCTGTGATGCAGCCCATGGCCCAAGAACCCAGAGAGGCATGGCCCTGCCAGCCCTTGGCCTTGGGACCGTGGACACATCAGCAGATGGCGTCTCTCTCAGGATCCTTGCCCAGCAAGGAGGAACACTACTAGCACTTTCCTCATGAGGGTATTAGGACGATTACATAAATTAGAAATGCTAAAGGGCTTGGCGTGGTGCCTGGCACACAGCACAACACTTAAACAACAACAACAACAAAATCAGTAAAATAGAAATGTCAGTGCAAGAGACCATGCTCACATTGGGATCATGTTACTGAGACCTAGTATTTGCCAGTATGAAGCTTCTTTAGGAGAAGATCCCCAGACTGACCAATAGGATTCTGAGTTATGTCATATCAGGATCTGTCCAGGACTTGCTGGATGTAATTAGTAAAGGTGATCAACTTGGGAGAACAAAAGGTTGTTCATGGACATTCTTTTACCTTCTTTAATAGATAAAGCCTTGTGTTCCTCAGTGCACCCACGGATCTCTTGTGAAAGGAGACTTTAAGGATATAAATTCTTTTCTGGATGAAGCATGACTGATTTTTAGAAAAAAGTTTCAATGATCTAAAGATCAAACATTCATGGTATTCTTGTTCAACAAAGTAGATGCTGAGATTCAGTGAAGAGGTGTCGTTGGAAGTTCCTCTTTATTGCTATATTATTTTAAATAGTTTTAATAAGAAAATTTGAGGAAACTGCAGTAGTCAAATGAGTCAAAATGCCCCAGTCTTCTGAAGATTAGGAAATCCATGATTCAGGAAAAATAGTGGTGCTGATTATTCTCCAGTGGTTTTGGTTCAGCAGTTAATTCCATTTCTCACTGCGATTAAAACAGATAAAGCTGATGACATGTGCTTTGCATGCCAACAATCTCAACCTAAGTAAAAAAACCCAAAATTAATAAACAGCAATGTTCCAGTGTCCTTCACGACAACACTGAAGCCAGCGCCCTCCTTTAATGGTAACACTGACTGCTCCTAAGTCTTGGAATATCTTTTTTATTTATTTATTTGTTTGTTTGTTTATTTATTTATTTTTGTAAGTTTGAGTCAAGTCATCCATTTACACATCTGTAAGGGACTTTTCCTTTCCTTCCACCTCAGTATTTATGGGCCTAATTTATCTATAAACATAGGGACTTCATGTCCAGAGAGAACTCCCAGCACCAAAAGATATTCATCGGGATTCAGCATCATCTTAGGGAGCTCATTCAAAGAGTTCGGAGTCGTCATTAACTCATTCCCTCTCCACAGCAAACACTGTCTTCATTCGAGGAAGAGAAACACTTAGGACTGAGTAATGATGGTTATGAAAAATAAAGCAGTATCCTTATGTATTCGTCTGCTCTCATGCTGCTAATAAAGACAGACCCAAGACCAGGTAATTTATAAAGGAAAGAGGTTTAATGGACTCACAGTTCCACGTGGGTGGGGAGGCCTCATGATCATGGCGGAAGGCGAATGAGGAGCAAAGTCACATCTTACGTGGCTGCAGGCAAGAGAGCATGTGCAGGGGACGTCCCCTTTACAAAACCATCAGATCTCGTGAGACTTACTATTACAAGAACAGCACGGGGGAAAAAAATAAAGCCCCCATTTTTCAATTACCTCCCACCAGGTCCCTCCCATGATACGTGGGGATTATTGCAATTCTAGGTGAGATTTGGGTGGTGACATAGGTCCAAACCATATGACCTCATGTACCACAACACCCTCAGTCAGGAATCTTAAATACCAACTTCTTAAGGTAGTTTTTAACCCGATGTTTTATATTCCTTGACACCACATCCTTCACTGCCAGGTAATGTCAACCCAGTATTTTTAAAGCAATTCATCTAAGTCAAGCTTCATGAAAACAACAACTATAATGGAACAACTGCTTTCTAGTACTCAATAGAATATGAACTATAAAGATAGAATCTGATCCCATTCACTCTGTTTCTTTCAGTAAAGGATCAGTGAGAACCCTTCTCTTCTGGTCAGCCAGGAATGCTCTCTGCTGACGACATTTTTGCCTAAGTCCCACTGAATTCTCAGACTTCCTCCACCTGGAAATATCTGCTTCTCCTTTCAAGATCTTTATTTCAAAACTTAATTGTTGCTTACAAACTTATTCAAGGTGTGGTCTGCATATCCAGGGACGAATGCTGAGCTGCATAACTCCCCTGCAGGCCCCGAGTAGTTTTGGAGTTATGCTTCTCTAACCTGGGCATACTTGTCCCTGTAGGGGGTTTGTTTTCATCTCTCTACCATGGCAATAAGGGTGGCGTTTCAGGCTCACTTTTACTAGGAAATCACTTTCTAGCTAGAAGAGGAACGGAAAATCCTTCGTTTGAGTAGCGCCATGGTGTGCCTTCTGTGATAACGTTAGACTCTTCTGTCTGCTTCACACACACACATATACACTCATACACACACACACGCACACATATACACTCATACACACACACACACACACACACACACTCTCACACACCCACATACACACTCACACACACTCTCACACACACACTCATACACACACACACACACTCTCACACCAGTACTACCAGGAACATTTAATCATTTCAAGCTCAATGTCACACGGGTTAAACATTGTTAGAAAACGTCTCAGACTCCATGATTACCTTTACATATTGGCTGACCAGATGTATAATGGGAAGCATCCAGTGGAGGATTTTATGTGACATTATTGCCTTAGCATCGTAAAAGAGAGTTTCAACCTACACCATGATGGATAGCTCTTTGTTTTTGCATAGTGCAACACCATCTGTGCTGGGAAATGGTCCACTTCAGAGAATTTTTTAGCAAATTTGAAATGTAAGATTTTGAAGAAAAACATTGTTCTGCTTTTACAAATGACTCACACTGTGCATTCATTATAAAAAAGCTGTGGCAGTGTAAGGTACTTCCTGCTAAAGGAAAACATTTTGTATGAATATATTATCTTATAAACACTTAAGCAAGGATGACCCATTTTGTTCCCAAAGCAAATATTTTGATGCATAAGATACGGAAGTACACAGTCTCTAGCCTTCAATGTTCCTGTTTGAATTTGATAGTTTATAGGGTACCCATGTTTCCACAGCATACAGAATGTGTGACATATGTTCTTCTAGTTTGGTTTGCACATATTTCCCTTCTAAAGAGAGGAATACTTGTTGGAGAAGTGTCTTAAAATGCATGTTTTATTCTTATTTAGGCATGGTGAAGCCAATATATCAGGAGACAACCATCATTTAAAAGGTGGCTTGTTACTTTCAGTGTCCAAGAGGAAGGTGCACACCAAGCCTGGTATGAGGGCACCTGGGGAAGCACTAGGGTGGGTCAGGAGGCAGAAGGGGTTGGGGGAAAACGTGGGCTGGAGCCTCCCTTGTGGTTTCCCTGGGAAGAAACGGAGAGGCAGAGTGACGGGCTTGAGTGACAGGCTTGGGGGTGGCTGGTTTGAATCTGTTTGGAGACTCTGGACACAGTAGCTATCCCTAGTTGTCTGGCACCGGGCACTGGGGTGCAGGGCAGGTGGGTCGCGGCCCTGGAGTGTAAGAGCCAGTGAAAGAGGTGGTTGGCGGTATTGCCTCTGAATTGGTTGGTTTGCATCTGAAAGGTGAGTTGTTTGCTCTCCAGGAGTGAGTAACCCTGGGAGGGGTGTCCTTCCAGGGTCCACAGACCCCAAGATGTTAAAGCATCACAATAAAAAGGTGCATTTAATACAAGAAGGACGAGCACATGAGCTGGCATCTATGGTTGTCATATCCCTTCGTAGCCTCGGATAATAAGTCTTCAAGAAAGGAGGAGAAAATGGATTTCAGTGAAGGGTAAATATGCGTGAACAATACACAAGCTCATAGCTAGGGAGATGCAGGAGGAGGAAAACCTGGAAGAAAGAGCAGTTCAGAGAGTAGAAGTGTCCTTAATAATATGACAGGCTAGGATCTTTCAGGCTCTGGAATATCCACCTAGCTTCAGAACCAAAAGTACCAAATATTGAGAAATTAAAAATATATATTTTTCTTAACCATTTCATAAGAATAAAAGAAGGGCCCGGGCACTGTGGCTCATGCCTGTAATCCCAGCACTTTGGGAGGCCGAGGCAGGCAGATCACGAGGTCAGGAGTTCAAGACCAGCCTGACAAAAACATGGTGAAACCCTATTTCTACTAAACAAACAAACAAACAAACAAAAATTTGCCAGGCGTGGTGGTGCCCATCTGTAATCCCAGCTACTCAGGAGGCTGAGTCAGGAGAATCGCCTGAACCTGGGAGGCAGAAGTTGCAGTGAGCCGAGACTGTGCCACTGCACTCCAGCCTGGGTGACAGAGTGAGACTCCACCAAAAAAAAAGAAGTAAAGGTAGATCATGAATAAAAGATTGGCAGCCAAATACCCTCTGTTTAAATAGAGATAAGCCTGAAATTGTGGTTTATTATAAATGCTTCATGTATCAGAATTGAGATGCTGTAGAATAACTCTTCTAGAATTGCCAATTTAGATTCATAATTTGTGTCCAGAGTCCACGATGAACCTGCCTGGGGGGATGGAAGGGGCGCAAGGACCTGGCCCTGGAACCAGAGAGCACGCAGGCTTTCATCCTGGCCCCTCCAGCACCACCATGTGACCATTTGAAAGTCACTCACCTCCCTGAGCCTCAGCAACAGCACGTGGACCCAGAAGGCCAACCTTTTAAGACCCTTATGAGGCTTAAATGAGATCACACACATAAATCCTGCAGACCATGCCTTGCACCCAGAGTGTGCCTCCACAAGCTTCAGCTCTGTCCATATGACAAAAATATAATCCTATAATCCTCACAAAATTACCCATGTCTTTTTAACTATAAACCTGATACGTTTCTCAGGTGATAAGCAGATTAACCTAGCAAAAAAAGGGGTCACGGTAAAGGTTAATGGACTAGCCCAAATTCAAAGCCAGTGGGGCTACAAGACATGAACTCCCTAAGGAGAAGAGCAGTTACAATGTGTATGCCTCTGTGCAAGTCATTTTACGCATAGTGAACTCAACAAATTGGTTACTGTGGAAGGAAATCTGGATACTTCTAAAAACCAAAAAAACAAACACAAATAAAATGTGAGAGATGGCACCAGAAATCATCTGTGTGTTTGGCTGCTGATGTGGTTTGGCTGTGTCCCCACCCAAATCACATCTTGAATTGTAGCTCTCATAATTTCCGTGTGTTGTGGGAGGAACCAGTGGGAGATAATTGAATCACGGGGGGCACTTTCTCCCATTATATTCTCATGGCAGTGAATACGTCTCATGAAATCTGATGGTTTGATAAGGGGTTTCCCCTTTCATTTGGTTCTCATTCTCTCTTGTCTGCCACCATGTAAGATGTGCCTTTAGCCTTCCACCACGATTGTGAGGCTTCCCCAGCCACATGGAACTGTGAGTCCATTAAACCTCTTTTTCTTTATGTTACCCAGCCTCAAGTATGTCTTCATCAGCAGTGTGAAAATGGACTGATACAGCTGCCTAAATGTAAAGATATGTTCACTAGACTTTATAGAGAGGCAGAAACAAATTCAAATTAGCTAAAAGAAATTTTCTGCTCATTCATGAAGTCAAAGAAATTCTCCAGTTCTCTGAGGACCATGAAACCAGGATGAATTGTTCCTTTTCATGATAATTTTCTAACATTGGCCATTTTATATTAATATAAAATACATGTTTAACATTTTAACATCTCCATCTCAGGATGCGTCTTACAATCAGAGACTTCTTTCTTTCTGACTGATAGATAAAATAGTAGTGTGTCAAAGTAGATAGAATTTAAGATTCAATTAAAAACTGTTTTACTGGTATAACCCATAAATGAACAAAGACAAATGAAAAGTAATGCCAAGTAGGGCCAGGTGCAGTTGCTCACACCTATAATCCCAGCACTTTGGGAGACTGAGGTGGGTGGATCACCCGAGGTCAGGAGTTCAAGACCAGCCTAACCAACATGGAGAAACTATGTTTCTACTAAAAATACAAAATTAGCCAGGCGTGGTGGCACATTCCTGTAGTACTAGCTACTCGGGAGGCTGAGGCAGGAGAATCGCTTGAACCCAGGAGGCGGAGGTTGTGGTGGGCTGAGATCATGGCATTGCAGTCCAGCCTGGGCAACAAGAGTGAAACTTCATCTCCAAAAAAAAAAAAAAAAAAAAAAAGAAAAAAGAGAAGTAAAGTAATGCAAAATCAATTGAAACTGCAGCCAAATTTCCTTAGAAAGCTATTACTGTCATAGGTTTAAAAAAGAAAGTGATCCAGTCAAAAAGAAAGAGGAGCAAAACAGGAGAACTTATGTCAAGACATATTACAAACACTAAAATAACCAAGGGGTTGTGGTATTGGAGAAAGGATAGACACACTGATCAATGGTAGACAGTACAAAAACAGACTCACACTTAAAACAATCAATTTTTAACAGAGATGCAAAGGCATTTGATAGAAAAAGGACAGTCATTACAACAAATGGTTCTGGAACATGGCAGCATGTGCATTGCATATAAAAGGAAAGAGAAAAGAAAGAAGGAAAGAAAGAAAGAAGAAAAGGAAGAAAAGAAAGAAAAGAATGAAAGAAGGAAAGAAAGAAAGAGGCAGGCACAGTGGCTCACGCTTATAATCCCAGCACTTTGGGAGGCTGAGGCAGGTGGATCACGAGGTCAGGAGATCGAGACCATCCAGGCTAACACAATGAAACCTCATCTCTACTAAAAATACAAAAAAATTAGATGGGCGTAGTGGCGGGCGCCTGTAGTCCCAGATACTCAGGAGGCTGAGGCAGGAGAATGGCATGAACCCGGGAGGTGGAGCTTGCAGTGAGCCAAGATTGCACCACTGCATTCCAGCCTGGGCAACAGAGCCAGACTCCATCAAAAAAAGAAAGAAAGAAAAGAAAGAAAAGAAAGAAAAAAGAAAGAAAGAAAGAAAGAAAGAAAGAAAGAAAGAGAGAGAAAGAAAGAGAGAGAAAGAAAGAGAGAGAAAGGAGGGAGGGAGGGAGGGAGGCAAGGAAGGAAGGAAGGAGAAAAGAAAGAAGAAAGGGAGGAAGGAAGGAAAGAAGAAAGGGAGGAAGGAAGGAAGGAAGATAGAGAGAAACTAACCCTTACCTCACACTATATACAAAAATTAACTATGGAATTGGGTTAGGCAAAAACTTCTTAAATATGACACCCAAAACACCGTCATAAATGTTTTATGTTAAATTAAATTTCATCAAAATTCAAAAGTGTTTTAAATCTTCAATCTAAAGACTGGTAGAAATTATGTGCAAAACATACATCTGACAAAGGCATCTTATCTACAATTTACAAACTAGTCTTACTTTTAATCATGCAAAGTCTCAGGATACAAAATTAATGTGCAAAAATCACAGGCATTCTTATACACCAGTAACAGACAAACAGAGAGCCAAATCATGAATGAACTTCCATTCACAATTGCTTCAAAGAGAATAAAATACCTAAGAATCCAACTTACAAGGGATGTAAAGGATCTCTTCGAGGAGAACTACAAACCACTGCTCAGTGAAATAAAATAGGACACAAACAAATTGAAGAACATACCATGCTCATGGATAGGAAGAATCAATATCATGAAAATGGCCATACTGCCCAAGGTAATTTATAGATAGATTCAACGCCATCCCCATCAAGCTACCAATGAGTTTCTTCACAGAATTGGAAAAAACTGCTTTAAAGTTCATATGGAACCAAAAAAGAGCCCGCATCTCCAAGACAATCCTAAGTCAAAAAGAACAAAGCTGGAGGCATCACGCTACCTGACTTCAAACTATACTACAAGGCTACAGTAACCAAAACAGCATGATACTGGTACCAAAACAGAGATACAGACCAGTGGAACAGAACAAAGTCCTCAGAAATAATACCATACAACTACAGCCATCTGATCTTTGACAAACCTGAGAAAAACAAGAAATGGGGAAAGGATTCCCTATTTAATAAATGGTGCTGGGAAAATTGGCTAGCCATAAGTAGAAAGCTGAAACTGGATCCTTTCCTTACTCCTTACATGAAAATTAATTCAAGATGGATTAGAGACTTAAATGTTAGACCTAATACCATAAAAATCCTAGAAGAAAACCCAGGTAATACCATTCAGGACATAGGCACGGGCAAGGACTTCATGTCTAAAATACCAAAAGCAACAGCAACAAAAGCCAAGATTGACAAATGGGATCTAATTAAACTAAAGAGCTTCTGCACAGCAAAAGAAACTACCATCAGAGTGAACAGGCAACCTACGGAATGGGAGAAAATTTTTGCAATCTACTCATCTGACAAAGGGCTAATATCCAGAACCTACAAAGAACTCAAACAAATTTACAAGAAAAAAACAAACAACCCCATCAAAAAGTGGGCAAAGGATATGAACAGATATTTCTCAAAATAAGACATGCATACAGCCAACAGACACATGAAAAAATGCTCATCATCACTGGCCATCAGAGAAATGCAAATCAAAACCACAGTGAGATATCATCTCACGCCAGTTAGAATGGCAATCATTAAAAAGTCAGGAAACAACAGGTGCTGGAGAGGATGTGGAGAAATAGGAACACTTTTACACTGTTGGTGGGATTGTAAACTAGTTCAACCATTGTGGAAAACAGTATGGCGATTCCTCAAGGATCTAGAACTAGAAATACCATATGACCCAGCCATCCCATTACTGGGTATATACCGAAAGGAATATAAATCATGCTGCTATAAAGACACATGCACACGTATGTTTATTGCGGCACTATTCACAATAGCAAAGACTTAGAACCAACCCAAATGTCCATCAGTGATAGACTGGATTAAGAAAATGTGGCACATAAACACCATGGAATACTATGCAGCCATAAAAAAGGATGAGGTTGTGTCCTTTGTAGGGACATGGATGCAGCTGGAAACCATCATTCTCAGCAAACTATCGCAAGAACAGAAAACAAAACACCGCATGTTCTCACTCATAGGTGGGAATTGAACAATGAGATCACCTGGACTCGGGAAGGGGAATATCACACACTGGGGCCTATTATGGGGAGGGAGGAGGGATGACATTGGGAGTTATACCTGATGGGTGCTGACGAGTTGATGGGTGCAGCACACCAACATGGCACATGTATACATATGTAACAAACCTGCCCATTGTGCACATGTACCCTAGAACTTAAAGTATAATAATAAAAAAAAATAAAATAAAAAAATAAATAAAAGAAAACAAACATTCCAAGTCAAAAATGGGTCAACAATTTGGACAGACACTTCTCTAAAGATGACACACAGATGGCAATAAGCACATGGAAATGTGCTGAATATCAGAGTAATTAGGGAGATGCAATTGAAAGCCAGTGTGAGATACCAGCACACACACACGCATATCAAAAGGTGACCCTACCAAGTGTTGGTGAGAATGTAAAACACCTGGAACTCTCAGATACTGCTGGTGGAAATGTAAAATGGTACAACAAGTTTGGAAAACAGTTTGGACATTTCCTTACAAATTACAAATATACTTTCCATTGAACCCCATCATTTCCCTCCTAGGTATTTCTGTAAAAGAAATGATAGCACCTGGGCAGAGTGGTGCATGCCTGTAATCCCAGTGCTTTGGGAGACCAAGGCAGGAGGTCTGCTTGAGCCCAGAAGTTTGAGAACAGCCTGGGCAACAGAGGGAGATCCTACCTCTACAAAAAAAAAAAAAAAAAAATTAAAAAACAAATAGCCAGGCATGGTGGTATGTGTCTGCAGTCCCAGTTACTAGGGAGGTGTAGGAAAACTGCTTGATCCTGGGAGGTCTGCTTAAGCCCAGGAGGTCAAGGCTGCAGTAAGCCATAATTGCACCACTGCATTCTAGCCTGAGCAGCAGAGCAAGATCCTGTCTCAAAAGAAAGAAAAAGGAAGGAAGGAAGGAAGGAAGGAAGGAAGGAGAGAGAAGGAAGGAGAAAGAAAGAAAAAAGAAAAGAGAAATGATAGTCTATTTCTACACAAATATTTGCACACTAATATTTATTGTAGTTTTATTTGTGACAACTAACACCTAGAAACGACCTAGATATCCACCAGCAAGTCAACGGCTAAACCAATCAGGATCAGTGCAATGGAGGACGGCTCGGCAACGAAAAGGCAGCAGCCGCTGATGCAGCCTGTGTTGCTGAATCTTGAACACATCACGCTGAGCAAGAAGAGCTGGCAGCAGAACAGTGAGCACTGTATGATTGCATGTTGCACAATTCAAGAAGATGCAGACACGTCTATAATGACAGGAAGCAGCTCTTCCTGGAGAGGGGCTTGCAGACAGTGAGCGCAGGAGAACTCTGGGGTGATAGGAGCCTCGTTTTTCTGACTGTGATCTAAGTCTCACTGATTGGACATAAGTCAGAACTCCTCACTGTGTAGGTTTTAAATATGTGCAGTTTACTGTGCACCAGTTATGCCGCAATAAAGCCCTAAGCCAGGACAAAAAGAATACTAACACAATGGCAAGAAACCAAACATTTTTTGTCCTATTTTGGGCTAAAAAATATACAATAATTTTTTTAGATTTGAAGGTAGATTCATGCTAAAATACTGAGCTCAGAGGTGGTTCCTCAAATGTCCATGTCCTAAAGGAGAGTGCATTCTTATAATAGGTTGGTTATGACTTATTTTAAATCCATATCGCATATTAGAAAGCACATTGCACTGAAAGTGATAAAAAGCCTTGTGTCATGGGGACCTGTAAACATGTACAGGTTTGGCAGAGAAAATTTCTGGGAAAATATCCAAATCTATTCTCTGTGGGAATGATCACTTTTAATCTTTTTTTTTTTTTTTTTTTTTTTTGGTGACAAAGTCTTGCTCTTGTCCCCAGGCTGGAGTGCGATGGCA
This sequence comes from Macaca thibetana thibetana, assembly GCF_024542745.1. NCBI lineage: Eukaryota > Metazoa > Chordata > Mammalia > Primates > Cercopithecidae > Macaca > Macaca thibetana. The sequence continues at coordinate 2,909,694 of NC_065586.1, forward strand.
CGACCTCGCCTCACTGCAACCTCTGCCTCCTGGGTTCAAGCCATTCTCCTGCCTCAGCCTCCTGAGTAGCTGGGATTACAGGGCGCACATCACCACGCCCAGCTAATTTTTGCATTTTTAGTAGTGATGGGGTTTCAGCTTGTTGGCGAAGCTGGTCTCTGACTCCTGACCTCAGGTGATCCACCCGCCTTGGCCTCGCAAAGTGGTGTGATTACAAGCATGAGCCACTGTGCCCAGCTCTTTTAATCTTTTAATCAGGAAATCAGCACGACCTTTGAGAGAAGCATTTTAGGCCTCTGGACTCATTTACAGGTTTGGTAGGGCTCTGGGGCCACCCTGTGGTGAGGAGCAGGAGCACAGAGCACACACCTGCTAGAGAAAGAAGGGGAGAAAGACGTCACAGGCTGTCAGAGAGTACTGTTATGTAAAGATTAGGGTCTTTTTAAAAAGCTTAGGTTACTTCATAATCGATAATACAGAAGCGATTAAAGTGTTTCTCAAATTTTACTATGCATAGGGATCACCCAACAAGTCCTGTTTAAATGAAGTTTGTGATTCAGCATTTCTTGGGGAGCCTTCATTCCTGCCTCTGTCATGCCCCATTCAGAATGCCCAGTGTAGATCGAAGGCCAGACTCTGAGCAGCAGGGCTTAGAAGGTGAGGAAGAGAGACAGACACTAATTCCCAAGGGTTGAAGTTAGCATCTTGAGCTGAACCTCAAGCATCCTAGCATTGTGTCCCATGCATGCACAGTCCCAGCCTTTTGGATTGCAGTGAGACACGGGGTCCCCATGAGCATGAGGGCGGCTGAGGCTTCCACAGAAGCTGGGCTGGGTGGGGACTCCGGGCACTCCTCATTCTCATGGCAGGGAGCTTACCAGACTCTTTGAAATTAAAGAAGTCCAAAGTCAGGTAGGCAAGGATTTCTGTTTTTCTCAATATTAGAGTCATGGTAACATGTATCTAAAGCTTATTTATTTGAAATTGCTTTTCAAGCCAGGCATGGTGGCTCATGTCTGTGATCCCAGCACTTTGGGAGGCTGAGGCAGGAGCACCATTTGAGCTCAGAAGTTCGAGACCAGCCTGGGCAACATAGTGAGACCTCGTCTCTACTAAAAATAAAAAACAATTAGCTAGGTATGGTGGCGCACACCTGTAGTTCCAGCTACTCAGGAGGCTGATGAAGGAGGATCTCATGAGCCCAGGAGATCAAGGATGTAGTCAGCTATAATTATGCCAGTGCATTCCAGCCTGGGCAACAGAGTGAGATTCTGTCTCAAAAAATAAAAATTTTTTTTAAAGAATTTTATTTATATATATATGTGTGTGTGTGTGTGTGTGTGTGTACATATGTGTGTATATATATATATTTTTTGAGATGGAGTCTCATTCTATCACCCAGGCTACATTACAGTGGTGCGATCTCAGCTTACTGTAACCTCTGCCTCCCAAGTTCAAGCAATTCTCCTCCCTCAGCCTCCAAAGTAGCTGGGATTATAGGCACCTGCCATCGTGCCTGGGTAATTTCTGTATTTTTAGTAGAGATGGGCTTTCACCATGTTGGACAGGTTGGTCTCAAACTCCTGACCTCAGGTGATCTGGCCACCTTGGCCTCCCAAACGGCTGGGATGACAGGTGTGAGCCACCGTGCCCGGCCTCTATATGTATATATTTTCTAAATTCCAAATTTGTCTAGCTAGCTAGGGAATGCAGCAAAAGAAAGGTGTCTAGAGCCCCATTTGTTCCAATACAATAAACATGGAAAGGACACTCATTTCAGCTAACACTGATTGAAGACATCCCATGTTTGAGGCAGGATATCAGGGCAGGGGTCCCTACCTAATGTTGTGCAAAGAAACACAGCCCCCATCCTCAAAAAGGCTGGCACCGTGATGGGGTAAATTCTATTCGAAATGCCTCGTGGATGAATCTGTCATTTCCCTTATGAGCACAGTGCCACGTCCACCCTGCTGCTTGTCTTACAAATGGACCATTTGGGATCTGGTCCCAGCCTAAAGAAGTAAGGAGGCCAGGCGCGGTGGCTCACGCCTGTAACCCCAGCACTTTGGGAGGCCAAGACGGGCGGATCACGAGGTCAGGAGATCGAGACCATCCTGGCTAACACGGTGAAATCCCATCTCTACTAAAAAACACAAAAAACTAGCTGGGCGAGGTGGCGGCGCCTGTAGTCCCAGCTACTCGGGAGGCTGAGGCAGGAGAATGGCGGGAACCCGGGAGGCAGAGCTTGCAGTGAGCTGAGATCCGGCCACTGCACTCCAGCCTGGGCGACAGAGCGAGACTCCGTCTCAAAAAAGTTGCAAACTTTTAAACATCAAACCTGTTGTATAGCTCATAGTGACCCTTGTATTAAGCTGTGGTAAGTTCCAAGTTGTATTTCATTGTCATTTTCTAAAAACTAGGTGAACAGATGAAAAACAGAATTCAGTTTTAAAACAAGATATTAAGATAATGTTACTGGTTGAAGGTGTCCGATTCTTGGAGCCTTGAACCAAGAATTGGACACAACGCAAAAACGGAGCAAGGAAAGAATGAAGCAGCAAAAGCAGAGACTGACGGAAAATGAAAGCACACTCCACAAGGTGGGAGCGCCTGAGCACAGGGAGCCCGTTACTGAAGTTTCTGGGGTTTAAATCCCCTCTAGAGGTTTCCATTGGTTACTTGGTGTGCACCCTATGTAAATGAAGAGGATGAAGTAAAATTACAAAGTCATGTGCTTGGTGTACGCCCTGTGTAAATGGACAGGATATTTCCTGTCACAGCCCAAGAGTTTCCATTTGATTTAGTTCTCCGAAGTCAGGGTGAATGGCCTTATGTTCCTGCCTCCAGACCCTTTTCTCCTGCCTCCCTGGAATGGATGGCAGGACATGGAAAAGTGTTTTGTCCAAATGACGTGCCCCAGGGCACTGGAAGCTGAGGACAAGAGGGAACCCGTCGGTGCCACTGAGGAACGCTCACCCGTGTCTCCACACTGCACAGAACAAAGTGAGTGTCCTTGTCCTGAACCCTCTGAAGTGAGTATCTCGCCTCAGGGCTTTCATGAAACCCTTTTTGGAGAGGCTCCTTCTCTCTCCTTTTGCAGTCACAAGGCAGCAGGGATTGCCCCTCTCATGCTGAAGTTCTTCTAAAAAAAAAAAGAGAATAAAATAATAGAATTAATGTAATGAATAATAAAATAATGAAAATGAAACTCTTTTTTTTTTTTACAGAAGCAGCTCTGGAATTTCATGTATTGGCATTAAAAGCAGAAAATGGGCCTATAGGCCTGGCGCGGTGGCTCAAGCCTGTAATCCCAGCACTTTGGGAGACCGAGGAGGGTGGATCACGAGGTCAGGAGATCGAGACCATCCTGGCTAACATGGTGAAACGCCGTCTCTGCTAAAAATACAAAAAATTAGCTGGGCATGGTGTCGGGCGCCTGTAGTCCCAGCTACTCGGGAGGCTGAGGCAGGAGAATGGCGTGAACCCGGGAGGCAGAGCTTGCAGTGAGCTAAGATCGCATCACTGCACTCCAGCCTGGGTGACAGAGCGAGACTCTGTCTAAAAGAAAAAAAGAAAAAGAAAAAGAAAAGGGGCCTATAGAGCTCAATTTAATGGCCAAAAATTAAGGAAAGAATAAAAAGACTCTGCTAATAATGGTGACATGAGCTGCTCATATTGTCATTTTTTCTGTGACCTAATATTGGGGAGGAGGTGGGACCACCTGCCACCAGGCTCCAGGTGATTTTCAGGCTGTTCCCCCAAATCACTGCAGCCTCTTCCCTCCTGGTCCCTTGATCCTGCTGCTGTGCCCGGCGTCCTGTGCGGCAGGAGGCACCTCGGCAGCTGGAAGCTGAATCTTGCAAGAAACTGCCTTTCCTTTTGTTCCTAAGCAGATAGCTACAGATAAAGGGTTACATATCTCCACAGGAAGCTGGTCTATGTTCACCTTATCTTATGTAAAGGGCTGATTTACCCATGTGAGATGAAGACATAACTGACCATTCTCCACCTGCTCTCTTTCTCTTGCAACCTGAGGAAGACCACAGGCTCCCTCTTTCCCCTCCAGCCCACCCTTCCCTCCAGCCCACCCTTCCCCTCCAGCCCACCCTTCCCTCCAGCCCACCCTTCCCTCCAGCCCACCCTTTTCCTCCAGCCCACCCTTCCCCTCCAGCCCACCCTTTTCCTCCAGCCCACCCTTCTCTTCAGCCCACCCTTCCCTCCAGCCCACCCTTCCCACCAGCCCACCCTTCCCTCCAGCCCACCCATCCCCTCCAGCCCACCCTTTTCCTCCAGCAACCCTTCTCTTCAGCCCACCCGTCCCCTCCAGCCCACCCATCCCCTCCAGCCCACCCTTTTCCTCCAGCCCACCCTTCCTCAAGCCCACCCTTCCCTCCAGCCCACCCATCCCCTCCAGCCCACCCTTTTCCTCCAGCCCACCCTTTTCCTCCAGCCCACCCTTCCCCTCCAGCCCACCCTTCCCCTCCAGCCCACCCTTTTCCTCCAGCCCACCCTTCCTCTTCAGCCCACCCTTCCCCTTTAACTACCGAAGCCCTCAAAATCATCTTGGGAGGAAGGCACAGACCACAGACTGTTTCTGTGATTCCGTGTTTTTTTTCTCCCAAGCATGTCCTTAACCTTGGCAGAATTAACTTTTAAGTGAATTGAGATCGGTCTCAGGCACCTTTTGGTTTACAATCGCATGCCTCAGCCATCGTGCTGCTCTCTGGCCTTTGTCCTCTTTTACCAAAGGAGGAGGGTGGATTCCATGATCCTAAAACCCCTTCAGCTCTCCATAGGTTTCTGGGAGGACACAATTACCTAAGAGATTAGAGAGAGCATCATAAAATATAAGTAGACGGTGTGTGGCATTTAGGGTTAAGTTTGGCTGCATGAAACAGAAGACTCAATCTAGCAGAGGCTCACACATATAGAGGTCTGTCTTTTCACATGAAAGGAATCTGAAGGCATTCAATCCTCCCCTGTGCACTGGATCTGTGATCTTATCAGAGAGCCCAGCTTCTCCTATCATTCCCTCAGGCACTTTAACTGAAGGTGGTTGTATCTTCTAGATCACCTCATGCCCCAAGAGAGCAGCTTTGTTCCTGCAATCACACTGTATTCAAAGCAGCAGGAAAAAGAGGAAAAAAAAAAAAAAAGCCATACTCAGTAGTTTGGCTCCTTTTAAGGAGTCCTTTTGGAAGTCCTGCTCGACAATTCTTATATCAATAAGGGAGGAGACTACCCCTCATATTGTCTTATGCCCAATTTCTGCCTCCAAAGAAAGAAGTAAAAACTAAAAGGCAGAAATGAAATCCACAGGCAGACAGCCCAGCGCTGCACCCTGAGCCTGGTAGTTAAAGATCGACCCCTGACCTAATTGGTTCTGTTATCTATAGATTACATTGTACAGAAATGCACTGTGAAAATCCCTATCTTGTTTTGTTCCGATCTAATTACCAGTGCATGCAGCCCCCAGTCACGTACCCCCTGCTTGCTCAATCAATCACGACCCTCTCACATGCACCCCCTTAGAGTTGTGAGCCCTTAAAAGGACAGGAATTGGTTACTCGGGGAGCTTGGCTCTTGAGACTGAAGTCTTGCCAGTGTCCCTGGCCGAATAAACCCCTTCCTTCTGTAACTCGGTGTCTGAGGAGTTTTGTCTGCCGCTCATTCTGCTACATCACAAGGGCCAGAATGGACCCTCATGGCCACATGGGTGCGCAAAGACAGCTGGGGAATGAAGCATTTAGTGCAGAGCCTCGGTCAGAAGGGGAGGAGGAAATGGATGTTGAACCAACTGTTTCTGTCACATGGCATTTTAGTTGAGCTTGGAAGGATGAGTGGGTTATTCACAGACAGGCTCGGAGGGAGACACAAGCAAGGATCATGTGTGGTAGAAGCACGCCGGGAATTCGCAGGATAAAAGGAGTCTCCCCTCACTGCAGAGTCTTCTCGCTAAAAACTCAAGGGCTTCTGAATTATTTCCATATTCTTTCTTTCTGAATTTAGAAGATTTACAATTCAATTATATGTAATGCTAAGACATTGTCTTCTTGGGGATCGTTTAAAAACACTGTTTGGGTTTGGAAAGAGAAACCTAAGACCCATGTGGATGGGGAGGGAGTTTCAAGGTTCCTGGAACACAATACTGGAAGGAATTCAGGCAAAATATTCCATGGCCTTCTGACTGCTCTCTGGTGCCTGCTGTGAAGTCTAAAAGCTGTGATGCTCCCCGGGAATGGCTATGTTCTGAAAGCTTTTCCAGGAAAGTGTCTTGAGCTGGGCTACATTGTTAGCTCTCTGGTTCACAGAAAGAGCCATCTCGAAGTCCAGAGGGCACTTAGATAAGAGAGACTCCATGGCACTCAAGGTTTCCTCCGTGGTTTTCTTCCAGACATCTCTGAGGCATCAGAAGTAAGGGTCAACAACTCAGTGTAATAGAAATTTTAAAATATTTGGATGGAAGGAGAAACCTTCAAAATTATGCCTATTATTTAGCATTTTATCTTCCACAAAGCAAAACAAACCTATAAACTTCTCACTGCAACTGTGAGGGAAGAAGATCCTAAAACATTTTGTCTTAGCCTGTTTCCTGCTTCTCTTAACAGAGTGCCTGAGACTGGGTAATTTACTAAAACAGAGATTCACTTCTCACAGTCCTGGAAGTGGGAAGTACAAGGTTAAGGGGTGGTGGGCATCTGGCAAGGACCTTTGTGCTGTGTCATCCCACAGGAAGGTGGAAGGGCAAGAGAGCATGAGGGAGGAAGAGGGGTCAAACTCACTTTTGTAACAGACCAACTCTTGTGATAAGGAACCCACTCCCCCAATAACAACATTAGTCCACTCACGAGGGTGAAACCTTCATGATCTGATCACCCCTTAAAGATCCCTCCCCTCAGCACTACTGCATGGGGGATTCAGTTTCCAACACTTGAAATTTGGGGGACACTTTCAAACCATAGTAAGAAATGGCAAAAATAAATTACTTATACAGTGTTTATCACTGATAATAAGGTATGCACAAAACATCATTTATAGTCTATATTGACTATAATATGTTGTGCTCTATTTTCTTGTTAATTCATGCAAAGAAATAAAAAACAAAGAGAAAGATTTTCGAGAGAGGTATTAAGAAACAGCACCATAACTTTAGTAAAACTGAGAAACTGGTGGAAGTAATTGTTTTAAAAACCTTTTTTATTTGCTGGTTGTTTGGAAGTCAGTGGTGACATTTCAAGGAGGAGTTGTCATTGGGAAGGCAGATTTTAGGAGGCTTTAGTAAGAGTGCATGAGGAAGATGGGGAAGGAAGGAGGACAGGTGACTTAGAAAGATTCTTGGTGGCCACTGGAAGTGCAGAAATAGAATGGTGACTTCAGGGAGAAGCAATTCAAGGAATGTTGTGCTTTTGCTTCTCTCTTTCTGTCCCTCTCCCCATCTCTCTTTCCATCTCTCTCTGCCTCTCACTTTGTCTGTCTCTGTTTCCCCCTCTCTGTGTCTCTCTCCTGGTTGCTCTGTCTCTCTCTGTCTCTTTTTAAGACTCTGTGTGTCTCTGTTTCTCTCTTCCCCTCGTCTCTTTCTCCATATTTCTATGTCTCTCTGGGTCTCTGCTTCTCTGACGTTTTCTGTCTCTCTCTCTGTCTCTCTCACTCTCCCTCTCTCTCTCTGTCTCTCTCTCTCTCTGTGTGTGTGTGTGTGTGTCTCACTCTCTTGGTTTCTCACTCTCACTTTCCATCTCGCAGCTGTCTTTGGTTTCACTATGCAAGCTGACTCTCCCCACCTGATGATCCAGTGGGATTAGCAGGAACCAAGTGGACGCCACAGCCCCCATGGGCCCGGGAAATCGCAGCTTCGTCATAGCTAAGCTCGCCGAGCTCAGTTTTTCCCACCACCTGGAGGATCTACTACTCTTCGTCCGTCCTTCCCGACCTCAGACTGCAGAGAATACCTGGGGGCGAAGGTCGAGGAAGCCGCGCCCGGAGGCTCCCAGCGCAGCCCCAGGAGGAATCCCGCTGGCAACTAGAAGCTGTGCGCGCAGCGGGGCTCGGCGCCGACAACAGCCGGAGCGGCCGGGCCTGCCGCGAACTTCCGCATCCAGGTGGGGTCTCCACGCCAAAATTCCACCCCGCCCCGCCATCGGCGATCCCCGCAAGTGCAGGGTTTCCCCCCGCCCAGGCGTTCGCGCCCACTCAAGGTCTCCCTCACCCGGCCCGGGAGATGCTCCCCGCGTTCTATATCGCCCCGCCCTGGCGCGCCCCGCAAATGACGTGACCCCCGCCCCCCTGCGGTCTCCCCTCCCCCGGATGCTGCCCCTGCCCCCACTTGGGGAGCTCCGGGCATCTCTGAAGCCCCCAACCAGAGTCCTCCAGCCCACCCGCGAGTCTCGAGCACCAGAGACGCGGCCCTACCCGCAGGGGCCCCGCCTACCTGTGGCGCTATCCCCGCGTCTGCGGCCTACCTCACCGCTAGCGCGGCCCCCACCTAGAACGACCCGCGCGTAGGTGCTCCTGCCCACTCCCGTCCCCCGCCCGCACCTGCCCCTTCCCCTGCACCTAGCCGCGCCCCCGCTCCCGCAGCCCCTCCCGTGCGCTCGGGCCCCGCCCGTCACCGCCCATTGGCCCTGGGGCCGGGCGGGAGCGCGGGCGGGGCAGCAGTTCCGACTCCCGCGCGCGCGGGCAGGGTCCCCATTGCCTGCTGCGCACCCGGACTAGCGGCTCCCCTCGACCTCCTCGCCATGGACGCGGACGACTCCCAGGCCCCTAAGGGCTCCTTGCGGAAGTTCCTGGAGCACCTCTCCGGGGCCGGCAAGGCCATCGGCGTGCTGACCAGAGGCGAGGATGCTCAAGGTGCGCGCCCCCCTCCCGGCGGCGAGGGAAGGACATACGGAGCTGGGGAGAACAGGGCGAAGGGGATTTGGGGGATGGGGCAGAAGACGGGGGAAGCGATGGGAGGACGCGGGGAAAGGTGTAGAAGCGATGGGAAGAACTGGGGAGAAGAGCGGGGAAGCGATGGGGAGAACTGGGGAGAAGCCCGTGCCCGGAAGCGGCAGGGGTACCTGTGGGGGGCGGCATGAGCCAGCAGGGCAGCCCCGGGGCCCTTGCCGGGTGGGGCGGAGGAGGAAGGCACATGGCAGTAGGAATCTCCATCCGGAAGATAGTGAGCTTTCCACCCCCTCTGGTTTATGTTTTCAATTGAGCCTGACAGAGGGGGTCGCCTGGAGGACCCTCGGGAGTCGTTCTGCCTGTGAGCTGTAGGACCCGGCCGGGCTTCCCCTCCTAAGCGTGGGTACAGCGCTATCACTTCCTAAGTGGCCCCCCCCCCCTCAACTCCGCCCCACGCCGCCCCCTAGCATGTTGAGGAAGAAACGGCCGGGTCCCCGCGCGCCTCCTGTCGCCTCGTGCCCCGCGCGGCGTGGGCGGGGTCCCGGCTGCTGCAATGCGGGACGCGGCGGGGTTGCTCTGGCTTCCAGCCTGGCGTCTCCGAGGCGGTCCGGCAGCCCCTCGCGTTTCCACTGGGAGACTTTAAAAACGGGTGTCCTGCGCTCGCATGTGCTGTCGCCTTCCGGCTCGTGCCAAAACCGAAAACTAAAATGCGTCCCAGGCCCTCCCCGCCAGCCTCCGCGGACTGGAAGGACCAAGAAGCGGGGACTCCGGGACGTCAGCGGCGCCCCGGCGCGGGCTCTGGGCTTCCCCCTGCCCTGCAATGTGGAAGCGGCTCTCCAGGAGGGGCCCGAGTCTGGGTCCACGACGCGGGCGCGCCGGGAGGACATTTAACACTGAAGAGCGGGAGGTGATGGAGACTGCGCGCCCCAGGCTCCGGGTGCACGTGGGGGCGCCGATGCCCGGACGGTGGAGCGCCCCCATCCGTGCAGCCCCTGGCGGGGAGGTTGGCGCTTCCCAGGCGAACGCTACCTGGGAGCCTTAGCGATAGCGCGGGCTGGAGACGCGACGCGCCCGGAGCTGGGTTTTGATTTTTATTTTCCCGGTTCCTCCTGCCGCAGATGCGTGGAAAGGCCCGGATGGCGGATTTCCTCCCGTTTCGGGACCGCGCACTGCACAAGGATGGAGCGGGGATGGGCCCCCAGCCCACGGCCCCGGTGACCTTCCCTTCGCCCTTGAGCGCGCGGGGCGGGCGCGGGTGCTGCAGGTTGGGGCGCTGTGGGCGCCGCCCCGCCCGCCGCGAGCGCCTACGTGATGCCAGGTCCGTAGTCTCCTTGCGCCCAGGCCCGGACATCCGTATGCCGCGCGCACTCCGCGAGCCCGCAGCGCAGCCTCCCCAGGCCCAGCGCCCTCGGCGGGAGACCCTGGTGGCAGCGCCAGGCCCCGCCCCGCAGCCCGCCCCTCAGCGCCCCTGGGAAGTGCTCTGGCGTTAGCGTTCTAGTTAAAGGATCCCAGCATCAGCGTTCCTCCTGCAGGGCTGGGTTCTCAGAGAAAGAAAAGGTGATGCAGCAGAGGCTGGGATTGGAGAAATTAGCAGAGTGAAGTGGAAATAGTCTGGCCGGCGTGACTTAAACCGCCCGGGAGATGTGCGAGTACGAATGGAGCCGCCTTGGGGTCGGGATAGGACCCAGAGTGGCTTCTCAGTCAAAGGCCTTCAGAAGCAGAGGGAGCATCTTGAGTGACCTTACCCGGGCCGCGAAAGACAAGAAACCTTTGGCACGGGAAGAGGAACTGACCTCTGGAAGCCACCAGGGCGGGTGGAAGGTCAGGGTTTCAAGGTGATTATGGAATTTAAGTGCTGTGGGTCCTGCACGGTAGCTCATGCTTGTCATCCCAGTGCATTGGAAGGCCAAGGCAGGAGGATCGCTTGAGCCCAGGAGTTCCAGAGCAGCCTGGACAACATAGTGAGACTCAGTGTCTGCAAAAAAAATAAAAAATAAAGAAAAAAACATTAAGATGCTGTATGGGCCGGGCGCGGTGGCTCAAGCCTGTAATCCCAGCACTTTGGGAGGCCGAGGCGGGCGGATCACGAGGTCAGGAGATCGAGACCATCCTGGCTAACACGGTGAAACCCCGTCTCTACTAAAAATACAAAAAGAAATTAGCCGGGCGTGGTGGCGGGCGCCTGTAGTACCAGCTACTCCGGAGGCTGAGGCAGGAGAATGGCGTGAACCCGGGAGGCGGAGCTTGCAGTGAGCCGAGATCGCGCCACTGCACTCCAGTCTGGGCGACAGAGCGAGACTCCGTCTCAAAAAAAAAAAAAAAAAAAAAAAAAAAAAAAAGATGCTGTATCTATTGGAAAATATTTATGGGTCATTCTTTTGAGCTCCATGTCCAAAAGCTTGCTAAAATGCTTGGGAGTTTGTGTACAGGCATGTGAGATTAGGATACATTGGCAGAATCGCCGTGTTCTCTGTTGCCCTGGTTTTGCCACCTGGGAGGAGTTACATGTATTGAAGGTTAGTAAGTCCACGCCTCTTCTGGGGAAAAAGGTACTTTGGAAACCAGTATTATGTGGGAACGCGGCTTGGTTGGTACAGCCTCGGGTTAATGGGAGACAGCTGCCCTCAGCTCTGCAGGTAGCATCAAATACGGTGGCCTTGAGCCCACATGGGTCACACCTAGGCTGTCCCTGGGGAAGCCCGCCACGGCGGGTCGCCTGGGCATTCTTTCCCTGGCAGAGCCGAAGTCACAATTTTTTTGCAGACTCTGTAGAGAGCTTTACCTTTCCGAGATACGATCTCGAACCTGTTGGAGCATTTGGACGCATTTCTTTTAAGGAAGTTCACCTCCAGATGTGCTTAGAGGGCCTGGCTAGCTGCCACAGATTTACAAATCCTTACAGTAAGTAGGTTATTCCTCGAGAATTTATCTGTTGTGCCCCCATTCTTTTTGCCATTTCATTCTGATTCTATATTAGTACTTGATTTTCCCTGACATAGAAGACTATTGCCTGTAGCTGGAGATGAGAGAACACATTCACATTCAAGTATCAATTTCAGGGGAATTATCTGTCAGATGTGAAATTATGGTAAAATTCCATATATTAAAATGACCATAGCTACCATTTGTTGAAAATATTTTGTGTACTAGGAGCTTTACAATTCTTATCTCCAAGCCTAGATAGATGGTCCCAAGAGAGGCATGCCCTCATTTTGGAAGTGGGGAGAAAGACTCACAAAGAAAAATAGCTTAGGTAAGGGAGTGAGGTGCATACGCGATTGTGGTAGGAGCAAAACAGATCCTAATTCCAAATATTGTACTCTCCCTTAGACCACGAAGAGTACTTATGTCTGGCTCTGTCACTCACGCTGGAGTGTAGTGGTGCCGTCATAGCTCACTGCAGCCTCAAACTCCTGGGCTCACGTGATCCTCCTGCCTCAGCCTTCTGAGTAGCAGGGAAGACAGGAATGCAGCATCATGACCAGCTAATTGTTGTTATTATTATTATTATTATTATTATTTGTAGAGACAGGATCTCACTATGCTGCTGAGACTGGTCTTGAACTCCTGGCCTCCTCTAGTGAGCCTCCTGCCTTGGCCTCCCAAAGAGCTGGGATTACAGACATGAGCCATCATGTCAGGCCTCCACCATGCTTTTCAGGGGCCTTTCTTGGTGAAGCTCCTTATTCTAGTTAATGCTCAAAAGTGAGCAAAACCCAACTTGCTCAAAATTACACAGATATTCTTTGGGTGGTTTTGTAAGGGGAACAGAAAATAACTTTTTATAGCGATAGGAGTCAAGGTGGCAAAAATGATATTAAGGCTTAATACCAACGCGATGGGCTGCTTTTCTTCCCCGAGTAGAGTTTCATATTATTTAATTATAATATAAAATTGAAAATCTCTTTCCTATGTTCCTGACTCCCCAGGCCTTGAATGAAGAAAGTATTTCTCAGGCTGGGTTTTTTGTTTTTTTTTTTTTTTTTTTTTTTTCCCCTACTTCTTTGGGTATCTTCTGTCTCAGGCTGTGGGTTTTTGTTTTTTATTTTTTTTTCTCTGCTTCTTTGGGTATCTTCTGTTGTCCCAAGACATGTCTGGAAACTTAAATTGATTTTCACTCAACCTAAAATAAGCTCCACAGCTCTGGATCGCGGACTGACCATGACTAAGTGCCCACCGCCACATCATGCTGTGCCACACACCAAGAGTGACTCATTGTCTTAGTCACAGGTTGTGGCTTCTGCAGGGCCTGGTGCCTGGTGGAGCTGAGTGTACTGGGAAGTCCAGGTGCATCCTTAGGGTGGGCTGGATGCGAAAGCGGCGTCCTTTTTGCCTGTGGTGATGTGAACATCAATACAGTATTAATAGAAAGTTCATATAAATGGAGTAAGTATACCTTTCCAATCCTAGTGAGAATAGCTAGTGTTTAGTGACTCTCTGTTATGTGGCAGGCCCTCAGTGATGCTGGGCACTGACTTATCCCCACTTTACACATGAGCAAGGGATGCCCCAGGTGTACCGGCTTCCCTGAGTTCACAGAGCTCCCTGGTGTGGCCAGGCCCTGTGGCTGCAGCAGGGATGTTCAGGGCTGCGTGTAGCTGTGTCTTCACTGGTGTCCTTCTCGCGCCCAGCACCACACCTGGCGCTTGACAGGAACGCAAGCATTTGCTGCCTGCCTCCCGCCTGGAATCTCCACTGAGGAGCAGGAAACCAGGGGTTCTAGCTGTCCTCTTCATTCATGAAGTCCTTTAGAGGAATTCAACCCTCTCTAATCAAAAGTTTCCAATATCCTCAGGTCAATGTGTATAAACTGTTAAGACTTCAAGATTACAACCTCAAAACCGAAGTCAGAAGTGTGAGGTTTCAATTGACTGGACATGCATTAGGTCAATGACACACATATTTATTGGACACCAGGCTTGAGCCCCACATGGGCACCTTTGGTATCTGAAGCAATATTCCTTGGGTGGTTTTTGTGAGGGGAACAGAAAATGACTTTTTATAGCGATAGGAGTCAAGATGGCAAAAATGATATTAAGGTTTAATACCAGTGTGATGGGCTGCTTTTCTTCCCCCAGTGGAGTTCATATTATTTAATTATAAGATGAAATTGAGAGTTCGATCGGTAGCGGGAGCGGAGAGCGGACCCCAGAGAGCCCTGAGCAGCCCCACCGCCGCGGCCGGCCTAGTTACCATCACACCCCGGGAGGAGCCGCAGCTGCCGCAGCTGGCCCCAGTCACCATCACCGCAACCATGAGCAGTGAGGCCGAGACCCAGCAGCCGCCCGCCGCCCCCACCCTCAGCGCCGCCTACACCAAGCCTGGCAACAGTAAAATGGTTCAATGTAAGGAACGGATATGGTTTCATCAACAGGAATGACACCAAGGAAGATGTATTTGTACACCAGACTGCCATAAAGAAGAATAACCCCAGGAAGTACCTTCGCAGTGTAGATGGAGAGACTGTGGAGTTTGATGTTGTTGAAGGAGAAAAGGGTGCGGAGGCAGCAAATGTTACAGGTCCTGGTGGTGTTCCAGTTCAAGGCAGTAAATATGCAGCAGACGTAACCATTATAGACACTATCCACGTCCTAGGGGTCCTCCACGCAATTACCAGCAAAATTACCAGAATAGTGAGAGTGGGGAAAAGAACGAGGGATCGGAGAGTGCTCCCGAAGGCCAGGCCCAACAACGCCGGCCCTACCGCAGGCGAAGGTTCCCACCTTACTACATGCGGAGACCCTGTGGGCGCCAACCACAGTATTCCAACCCTCCTGTGCAGGGAGAAGTGATGGAGGGTGCTGACAACCAGGGTGCAGGAGAACAAGGTAGACCAGTGAGGCACAATATGTATCGGGGATATAGACCACGATTCCGCAGGGGCCCTCCTCGCCAAAGACAGCCTAGAGAGGACGGCAATGAAGAAGATAAAGAAAATCAAGGAGATGAGACCCAAGGTCAGCAGCCACCTCAACGTCGGTACCGCCGCAACTTCAATTACCCACGCAGACGCCCAGAAAACCCTAAACCACAAGATGGCAAAGAGACAAAAGCAGCCGATCCACCAGCTGAGAATTCGTCCCCTCCGGAGGCTGAGCAGGGCGGGGCTGAGTAAATGCCGGCTTACCATCTCTACCATCATCCGGTTTAGTCATCAACAAGAAGAAATATGAAATTCCGGCAATAAGAAATGAACAAAAGATTGGAGCTGAAGACCTTAAGTGCTTGCTTTTTGCCCGTTGACCAGATAAATAGAACTATCTGCATTATCTATGCAGCATGGGGTTTTTATTATTTTTACCTAAAGACGTCTCTTTTTGGTAATAACAAACGTGTTTTTTAAAAAAGCCTGGAAATCTCAATACGCCTTTAAAGGTTTTTAAATTGTTTCATATCTGGTCAAGTTGAGATTTTTAAGAACTTCATTTTTAATTTGTAATAAAAGTTTACAACTTGATATTTTCAAAAAAGTCAACAAACTGCAAGCACCTGTTAATAAAGGTCTTAAATAATTAAAAAAAAAAAGATAAAATTGAAAATCTCTGAAGCAATGCTTCGGAGCCCAGTAGGATGGAAGGGGAAACTGAGAACAGTGCCATTTCGCCTCACACAGCTCTGGCGCCCCTCACCATCCTGTGCACACATATTCTTTGATGGGATCTTTTGCAGTAATTAATTTTGCAAAACTTACTGGGTCTGGGAGGCAGATGATGAGTGATGGTGTCACCCCGTCGCACAGTGGGAGATTTGTGTGATGGCATCATTTTCTATGAATGCAGACCGCCTTGTGTGCCGTACTCGGATGACCCTTCGAAGCCAGACATTTTGTCATCTTTCAAAAGAAGCATGTTTTCCCCCTTGGTTACAGAAAACTAAAAGCTTTTGATACGGGACTCCAACCTTTTATCAGGGAGAATCAGGGCTCTTTAAATAAGCTCTACCAATCGGATGGGCCATCAGAAGCAATTAAAATTAGAAAGATGAAGATGCGGTAACAACCTGGTCAGGGCAAACGTCAGGATACCAGATTGCATGTTCACAGTTGCGTTTCTGTTAAGAACGTGCGGGTGAATATGGAACAGAGGGCCATGTGTCAGTAGTTGGGTTGCGTTTTATGTTTCTTTTCTACAAGCCCTTTCTGGTGTTGTGTTTGTGTTTATTAGAGAGTAGCTGCCCAGAGGCTGCCATTTCCCTCCCCACTCCTCCCTTCTCTGCATCTTCACCCCCAACTCCCAGTCCTTTGTTTGGAATTACAGTCATCGTGCTTGTCAGGATGGAAGAGGCAGCCAGACACATGGCAGACCAGAGCACTGAGAGGCAGAGACTTATTTTCTATAAGTCCCGCCCTGGCCCCGCTGTCTCGAGTGCTGAGATAGGGTGTCGGTGCTTTCCTCTGCGGAATGGAGGCATCACTCGGTCTCTGTCTTCTCTCCCTGTCTCTTTCTTCACCCCCCTCTTCCCTAACACACATCCACGGTGAAAGTCTTCAGGAGGCAAAAGAGAAAAGGCTGGACTGTGCTGGACCCCCCAACCCCAGGGCCCATCTGCTGTCTTCCCAGCTTCCGTGTGCCCAGAGCCGCCTGGGGGAGCCTACGGAGGTGCAGATCCTGACTGTGTGGGTCTGAGTGAGGCTCCGACTCTCACGGAGAGGGGGAGGGCGACAGTGCTGTGGGTCCCTCTGGGGCCAGTGCTGAGGTTTGCAAATCGTGCAGATCAGCTCCTCCACTTCTCCAGGTTTCTCCAATGTGAGATGCTCCCAGGAGTCCGGTGGGATTGTTTTCTGACTTTGACCAGGATTTTGATGGGGAAGATTCATTAATATAGGACCCCTTGTCTTAACGTACATATGTAAATGATCTGATCTGAAGTTTTCTGGATGGAAAATGATTGAAGGGGTGGCATGCAGTAGCCTCGGGGAGTCATTCCTTACTATCTTTTCAGCTGTGTCTTACTATGATTAAGATTTTGTTTCTGTGTGGGGGGGTTTTTTTTGAGATGGAGTCTCGCTCTGTTGCCCAGCCTGGAGTGCAGTGGCTTGATCTGGGCTCACTGCAACCTCTGCCTCCTGGGTTCAAGCGATTTTCCTGTTCCAACCTCCCAAGCAGGGATTATAGACATGCGCCACCATGCCCACCTGATTTTTTTTTTTTTTTTTTTTTTTTTGTATCTTTAGTAGAGATGGGGTTTCACCGTGTTGGTCAGGCTGGTCTCGAACTCCTGACCTCAAGTGATCCACCCGCCTCGGCCTCCCAAAGTGCTGGGATTACAGGCTTGAGCCACCACACCCAGCCTTATTTCTGTGTTTCTGTAATCATTGTGCACATTAACGGACCGCCTTTGGTGAGTCAGGGCAGGCTTTAGGCAAAAGAACCAAGCCCTCTCTGCCGGCCCCTGCGGCTCTCACTCCTGCAGCGAGTCGCGGGTACAATGTACCTATGGCCCGACCTGAGAAGAAAAGCTCCTGTCTTATGTAAGGGCCCAGGGAAGCCTCTGGTTGGGGCCCTTTGACCTGATCGGAAGATGAGGGAGGAGTCGGTAGAGGAGGGTGGGCCAGTGGAGGACTCTGAATTTGCCTTGGGGGAACTGGGAAGCAGACTGACTGTCTCCAATAAGGGTGGCTTTGTGGAGAGGAGAGGACAGGAGGGGAGGTCGTGAGTTTAGGGTCTCACAAGGAGCGGCCACAGATGGAAGGTTATGGGGTGGGGCATGTGGCAGGGCAGCCCTGTGCCCACAGATACGCCCCACCGAGGAGACCCAGGGACTCAGCTATTACCGCTGGAAGGCGGAGCGTGTGAGCTGCGGCAGACACGGGCCGGTGGGGGTAAAAGGAGAGTCTTCCCAGCAGTGCTTAGAATAGCAAAAAGTAGGAAAACCAGCAAAAACCTATCAATAGGAGATTAATGAATCCATTAGGGCACCTGGAATGGAAGGAATTTTTGTCAGCGTTTAATAAGGAGCTTTGTGCTGGTCAAAAGTCAAGAGGTGCACAGTACACTCAAGGGCTTGTGTGTAATTTTTTGGAATTCCTTTGTTTGGAATTACGGTCATCGTGCTTGTCAGGATGGAAGAGGCAGCCAGACACATGGCAGACCAGAGCACTGAGAGGCAGAGACTTATTTTCTATAAATCCCACCCTGGCCCTGCTGTCTCCAGTGCTGAGATAGGGTCTCGGTGTTTTGAGAGACCTAGTATTGAAGAGCCGAATCCAGAGCAGCTCTGCACAGCAGATCCCCCTGGGGCCAGAGGGGCCGTTTGCAAATCCAAGCAGATCCGCTTCTTGGAGGTTTCTCCAACGGGAGCATCTCCCAGGACTGAGGCTTGCATGGGTGGCCTGTGTTATATATGCAATTTTAAATGATCTAGTTACCACATTAAAGAAAGGCGGGCCGGGAGGGGGTGACACTGGGTGCCATGACTCACGCCTGTTATCCCAGCACTTCGGGAGCCCAAAGTAGGTGGATCACTTGAGCCCAGGAGTTTGAGGCCAGCCTGGTCAGCATGGCGAGACCCAGTCTCTACAAAAAATACAAAACAATTAGTCGGATGTGGTGGTGCACACCTACAGTCCCAGTCCCGTGGGAGATTGAGGTGGGAGGATTGCCTGAGCCCAGGAGTTGGAGGCTTCAGTGAGCTGTGACTGCACTGGTTCACTCCAGCCTGGGCAACAGAGTGAGACCCTATCTAAAAAAAAAAAAAAAAAAAAAAAAATTTAAAAAAAAACTATATTTTCTATTCAGCCCACTATTTTGATAACAATCAGTTATTGTGTTATTAATATTTTACACTGTTTTCCATACTAAGTCTTTGAAACCCAGTGTGTAAAGAATCTTCAAGTACATCTCCATGTGGACGGGACACATGTGGCCAGCAGCTCCTCTGAAAGACAGTGTGGTCATGGCGATGGGTGGCGTGTGCTGCCTGTACATAGGTCCCCATGTGTTTCTGCGAAGGCCCTGAGGGATGTGCAGGGGAGGGCCGACACCGTCCCAGCCATGCAGAGGACCCTGGAATGCAGCACGCTGCCAGCGCGCCCCCGCCCCAGCCCCTCTGCTGCCTGAGCTCTTTCCCAGATGTCCACTTAGCTAACCTCCCTCACCTTCTTCCCTTTCCTTCTTTCCCCAAACGTCACTCTCAGGCAGGTCTGCAGGCTCTCCGATTGTCAATGGCAGCCCTTCCCCATCCCCACCACCCTCTTAACACCCCCCACCCCACTTGCTATTTTTCTCCTCAGTGCTTACAGCCATCCACCCCTGGGCATCATGCATTTGTTCACCGTGTTTCTTGCTTTCGGGTCTCTCTTGATCGGAACAAGCTCCGCCAGGACCAGAGGCTTTCCATTTTGTCACCGATGCATCCACATAGCGCCCGGTAGAGATGGCTCTTGGGGCACCTGAGGTGGACAGTGGCCAGTGGTTGAGCCCTACAGATTTATCTCAAGCCCTCCCCTGACCCTACCGGAAGACACGGTGGTCTGCACAGTCCAGATAGTCAGAGAGGCCCCCGGCTCGATGACTTTGAACCGGTGGGGGTGGGGAGGGAGGAACAGCACCGTTGACAGAATCCCTCCTTGGTATCCCACCTCCCCATGCCTACATAATCCCTACATTATCAAAGGAGAGACCCCTAGAAGGTGTTTTGGCAGGAGTGAGATCAGCGCAGTGTAAGCTCATTTTCTGACAAACCAGTGGGAGGAGTCGGCAAACTGACTTTCTCAAAAAGAATGTATGCATCGAAATTAACGAGTGATCAGCAGTGTGGGAAAATTCAGGAAAAGCAGTTCAGTGCTGTGAGAGAGGGCGAGGCAGGGAGCTTGATTACTCCAGACAACGGAGGAGGTAAAAGGATAGACCTAGATTATTTCATTTGAGTTCATCTATTTTTTTTTTTTTGAGACGGAATCTCGCTCGGTTACCCAGGCTGGAGTGCAGTGGCGCAATCTCGGCTCACTGCAACCTCCACCTCCCGGGTTCAAGCGATTCTCTTGCCTCAGCCTCCCAAGTAGCTAGGACTACAGGCGCATGCCACCACGGCCGGCTCAGTTTTCTTTGTATTTTCAGCAGAGAGGAGTTTCACCCTGTTAGCCAGGATGGTCTCAATCTCCTGACCTCGTGATCTGCCTGCCTTGGCCTCCTAAAGCGCTGGGATTACAGGCATGAGCCATCGTGTCCAGCCTATTCCTTTTTTTTTTTTTTTTTAAATACAATTTAGATTTTATCAGAGCAGAATCCTAGGAAGCTGAGATTTGTAAACTGGGAAATCCAGCTCCTCCAAGTCGCCAGGAAATAAGGGTGACCTAAGTCATTCTTGCTAGGCCCTGGTGTGGGCCGGGGATGACTGACTCAAGGAAGAAGCCGTCTTGTGACTCTCTTACCTGCACTGTGGTTTAGTAAGAAGCTGTTAAAAAGTATATCATATGAAGAAAGTGATTTACTAATTGGTCAGAGTAATGACCACAGATTTCCTATGTAACCACTCCCTCATTATCTCCAACTTTATCTTTGGTTCTCATGACAAGATTATCACTTCCCAGAAAACTGGGGTTTTTGCAAATTACGAGGAGGTGTTTTTCCAAATGGTAAGGTTCTTTGGTGGGAAGATGTTTTCTCCTGGAAATCCTTAGGAAAGTTACTTGATTCTTGGGTTGGGCTCCCAAAACCAAAACAAAACGAGATGGATTATCCCCAGGATACCTGAGCTATAAGGACAATCTGTAGCTTGAGCATGGAGTGAAAGACACTGAAACTGCCCTTTGTCCCAAATGGCTGTGTGCGGGGCCCTAGAACAGCCCTAAGGAGGTGGTGAAACAGGTGACATTCACCTGTGAGGCTGAAAGCCCGCATGGCAGGTGTGCACGTCTTCATCCTTGTCCTGTGGGTGACAGAGCCCGCCAGTGAATGCTGGTGCATTTCCTTTTTGTTTTTCATCCACCGTGTTCTCCTCCCTCCTAACCCCTCACTGAATGTTCCTGGGGCTTCCTCAGGTTTCACCCTGCAGGGCCCAAAGGAAATAAAACTAGGGTTTACCCTGTAGCTTCACCACTTCACTAAGGTCGTTACCTTCCAGTAATCAGTTTATCCCCCTCAGAGCCTCAGCTTTCTCATCCCTCCAGCGAGGTGTCAGGAGCTCTGCGGGCTTCCTGTGAGAATCATCCGGGCCAGGGCTCTGGCTGTGGGTGTGCAGTCAGCAAGGGACTCCCTACTAGGTCCCACCAAGTGCTGCCAGCCCCTGAGCTCAAGGAGGACACGTGAAGAAAAGCCCTTTGCAATGTAGGGCTCCATCCCACCAACGTGCAAGTGAATAGAAGTCCTTTCAGGACCTAGTATTGTGTATTTTTAAAAGTGTGGTGCCCCGTCACCTGGAAATTGCTAGAAATGCACGTCCCCAGGCTCCCTCTCCACCTGTGAAACTCTGGGGGTGGCCCAGCTACCGGGGGTGCCGCGGCCGCCGATGGTGAGCTCCTGCTGTGGGGTGGTGTCACTGTTCTTTCCAGGTGGGTACAGGTGGACCCAGGGGTGGGGGGGGGAGAATCCCGCAGGGACTTCAGGGACTGAGTTTAGTGCTGGGGTGTGTTTCTACTCTGCATAGGAGTCTCCTGGGGTCACCTTGTGTATCATGTCCAGCTTTTTTTTTTTTTTTTTTGACAGTGTCTCGCTCTGTCACCCAGGCTGGAGTGCGGTGGCGCAATCTCCACTCACTGCAAGCTCCTCCTCCCGGGTTCACAGCATTCTCCTGCCTCAGCCTCCTGAGTCGCTGGGACTACAGGCGCCTGCCACCACACCCGGCTAATTTTTGTCCTTTTAGTAGAGATAGGGTTTCACCACGTTGGTTAGGCTGGTCTTGAACTCCTGACCTCAGGTGATCTCCCCGCCTCGGCCTCCCAAAGTGCTAGAATTACAGGCTTGAGCTACCATACCCAGTGGGCTAATTTTTAAGTTTTAGAGATGGGTTCTCACTGTTACTCTTGCTGGTCTCAAACTCCTGGCCTCAAGCAATTCTCCCATCTTAGCCTCCCAAAGTGCTTGAATTTGCAGGCATGAGCCACTACACCTAGCCAGAAATTGATCTTTCATTTTAAACTTCATCTAGAGATGTGACAAAAACCAAATGAGGTATTTGTTAAAATACTTTATAACCCTAGGTACAGTAATAGAGTAATCCAACTGACAATTTCACAAAACTCAATTTTTGGCAACAAGTTCAAGGTTATACATGTTAATAAAGATAACACATTTATTCAACCAGAGGAAAAAGGTTACAATGACAGAATTTATCTTTTTCTTTACTATGTTGCCTGAGCTATGGTTAAGGTTTGGGGAACTAGTATTTTAAAGAACCTTCAGAAATTTCTCATTCTAGAATTTAGAAACAAATGTTACACTCTCAGGGTTGAGAGAATCCAGGAGAAATCACCACCCCTAGTGTCCAGATACTACTCTCCAAAGGCCCTTCCCCACTAGCCACAGAAATCAGAGCTCCCTGGGAAACAGAGAGTTGAGCCTCTGGAGCAGGAGGGCCTGGCTGTGCCTGCATTAGGGAGGTGGGGGTGGGGGCATAGAAACCAAAGAAGTGAGACCAAAATGGGCCAACAGCTGTGGTAAATGTGGGCATAAAAATAAATAAATTCCAACTGATCACATAGTCTCAAATATATACATATACAGAAATATTTGTGAGGTCACAGTGGTACTAAAAAACAAAAAGACGACTGGGGGGAAAAAGAAGAAAAGAAAGAACTCTCTTCTCCATGTTGGGCACAGTGGCTCACGCCTGTAATCCCAGCACTTTGGAGGTCAAGGTGGGCAAACTGTTTGAACTCAGGAGATCGAGACCAGCCTGGGCACCACGGCGAGACTCTGTCTCTACAAAAAAATATAAGCACTAGCTGGGCATGGTGGTGCGCACCTGTAGTCCCAGCTACTCAGGAGGCTGAGGTGGCCCAGGAGGCTGAGGCTGCAGTAAGCTAAGACCATGCCATTGTAGTCCAGCCTGGGG
Organism: Macaca thibetana thibetana; assembly: GCF_024542745.1. NCBI lineage: Eukaryota > Metazoa > Chordata > Mammalia > Primates > Cercopithecidae > Macaca > Macaca thibetana. Next base: position 2,932,566 of record NC_065586.1, read on the forward strand.
GACAGAACCAGACCCTGTCTTTAAAAAAAAAAAAAACAGCCAGCCTCTTCTGTCAACATTAGAGGTAGTTCCTGCACCACCCCTCCTCCTCAAACTGGACTTCCCAGGGAGAGCAGCCACCCCTGCCTTTTCCACAGAATGATATTTCAAGATAACCCGAGAGCCCCAGCTGATGTGGAGCTCTTCTTTGAAGAAGTCCAGCAAACGAATGAAGAATTACAGAATTTGAAAACTTAAACTCTAATAAATGATTCAGGCAATAATCCTCAATGAATATGAAAACCATTAATAGGTTGATGAGGAATTATCACAGGACACCAGAAACTCAAGTGCACCAGATGGTCTGTGGCTGAAGGGAAAAAGCAGATCTTCACAAGACAGTGGCCGACTCTCAGCATGCACCCCGCTGGCGTGAGACCCCCAGTGGAGGCAAGCAGGCCTCACAGGAAGGTAGGATGTGGCCACCTATGCAGAGCTCCCCACGAGGGACTCTGCTTAAAAAGGCGCAGCCTGACTCAAACTAAGGCTTTGGATCTAAGTTCCAGTTCTCAGGAAACACAGGAACATGGTACCCAACACCACACAGGAGCAGCAGGACACCTGGAAAGTGAGAGCGCCCGGAGGAAACCCGGCCTGTACACTCCTCTGCCGTCCGAGAGGGGGCCCAGGAGAGACCCGGGTTGACCAGCTGTGATCTGTGGGACCCTGTGCAACAAACACTTTGGGGCCAACTAGAAAATGTGAATATGGAATAAGAAATAGGCAGTTTTATGAAGGTATGTTTTATTCTATTAAAACTGTAAATGGCATTAGCTCATGTAAGAAAAAATCCTCATGTTTTAGGGTCACAAATTCAAATATTTAGGAGTAAATGATGACATTTATAATTTACTTCCAAAAACTTCACAAGGAAAAGGATATCTTTTACGTGATAAGTGTTTAGGGGCTCATTATCCTAGTCTACTTTTCTGTATGCTTGAAAGTTTTCATAATTCTTTTTACATAAACTAATCTTGCAAATATGTCTTTACATTAGCATTTATATGTAAATTATTAGTGTTTTATATAATACATATAACTGTATTATTACTATAATGACCTATATGAGTGACATAAGAAACAAGCGATGTATCAGAAAGTGAGGATGTGATGAAGGTTCTGGACTGATTAAGAACAAGCGATGTATCAGAAAGTGAGGATGTGATGAAGGTTCTGTGACTGCATCCACTACGGGAAGAGCACCTCTCCGTGCCAAGGAGAGGCTCGAAGCTAAGCATTGCTAAATGTGAGAGACGCCATGTCATGAAATTGTAAGAACACAAACAAGTTAACTTTCCACAATCCACCATCAAACTTTTCCAACAAAATATTACCTGGCATTGCTTGGGTGATAGTGAGTAGCATGAAATTGCTTAAGCTGCTCCCATGTAAGCTCCGGGATGCACAGTGGGTCACCCCCGGAGACCACTGAGTATGTGTGGTTGGGAAGAAGTCTGTTTTGAAGGTGCTGGGGGAATATCCTCTCATTGTCTGTCTTGAAACGTGAAATAAATAAGAATATATACATAGAAAATAATACACACGTTACATTACTTACAATATAGCCAATTAATCACATTCTGGTGCATATGCCTGTAATACTTTGCAAATAAAACTGTTCTAATGGTTTAAAAAAAAAAAAAAAAAAAAACACCCCTGCAGGCATTAACACTGTATTCAATCACTCATCACCCATGCACAGGACCCAAGGATTGAGAACAATGGACTTTTTGATGTGTGTTGCAACAAACGCACAGCCGAGGGCTGTAAATCGGAAGGATCACCAGGTCTGCCCACCAGCCAGGAGGGAAGTGGGGAGAAGCTCTCACCCTAACTTGAGTTTTAAGGAGACTCCTTGGAAGAAAAGACCACCAAATTGAGAATGAAAGGTAAGAAATAGTTCACCAGCTGAGGGGGGCTATGGGAATCAGAGAGCAGGCCACCCATGAGCCTCAGGGACACCAGCACAGGCAGGTTGTCAAAGTCACAAGGGGACATGAAGACATGTGCCCAGGACAGCAGCTTTTAATCCAAAATGGTCTCAAGGCTCCTTTACACTCTGAAAAATTAACCCATTTATGCCTGAGGTTGCAATTTTTTTTGTAAAAATTCAGACCTTGGCAATGACCTTGAGCTGTAGGATATAAATAACTCCCACAAGCTTAGGATTCCAATAATGGAACACTAGGCATAAATGGGTTTTAATGAGGACCCAAAGAGCTTTTGATTATGTGGGCTTTTTTGCCTGTGTAGGTGCTTGTGTTTATATAATTTTTCTATATTCTAAATTAAAGCTGAGACATTTAAAAAATACTTATGCATTAAGGTAAGCCATCATTACATGTTAATATAAATATGTTTGAAAAATACTTCTCATAACAAAGTAAAAAACTGACTACTTAGAGTGATGCTGTGTTGCCTTTTTTGCAAATCTCTGTAGTGTCTGGCTCAGAGGTGAAGCTGGACTCCCCCATCTGCTCTGTATCCAGCTTGCTGTGTGTCACACACCTCGCCACGCAGCCTCTAGAAAGTACACCATGTACTTGGGCAAGAATGAGTGAAAAAGACAATGTGTTGATAGTGGTATGAAAAGAGCTTTTCTCTCGCTGCAGATCATACACGGGGGTCGTCAGACATGGTCTGAGACATGGTCTGAGACAGCAGCCTGGCCCCGCTACCCCCTGGCTTCTGCTCACAGCACTGACCCAGCTAATTCAAGAACATGTCACCTATAATGAGAATATTAAATGAAAATCAACCACCTTCCAGATGTGTCTGTATCATGGTACTGCACATGGGTAAGGTAAGCTGAACACAACATTAAAAAGAAAGAAAACTTACAAACCCTCCCTTCATCTCACTAAAGACGACTCCTTTAAAGACCAAGGGCGTCTGGGGGTCGCTAGGATTCTCGTGTTCCAGCCACCATCCTTCCTGCCTGAGCACAAATAATTATAAGCTGACAGTGACTCAAATACTAAAGTCTGTATCAACTAGTTAATCACTCATGACATACCAGAAATCCAGCTCGCGTAAACATGGGAAAAAGGTGGCGTCCAAATACACCGAGAGGAGATTCTGAAGGTCCTTGGGATTTTGTGTGGAAAATGGATACAGAGTATAATCACTAGCTGGGTACAAATGAAAAGTAAAATTGTAAAATATAACAGATTTCTACTAAAATTATTGAATCTCAAGCCTCATTTCCCCTTTGTCCTAGGACAGTAAGTTGTAGCTATTCTTGAGATGGGGCAGTGGCTCCATGCTCTGGCCCCCGACCTTACTTTAGGTAATCCTCCTGGTAAGTGTCCATACTTCTCGGTATGAAAGAAACTGTCTTCTCTTTCAGTCAGGCCAGCCGGCCCTCTCCCGCAATCACATACCACGTCCCTGTGATCACCACGCCACTTGCCACCCCCTCCGTCCAGGGGCCATGAGTCACCTGGCCAAGCGCACACAGCAAGTCGCTGGCAGAGGTGAGACCTCGGGTCTCCTCAGCCCAATCTAGGGAGCCTGCCATCCAACAGTCGTGCATGAGCGGCCACTACGACCTGCATCATCTACCGCTGTTAAATCACTTGTTTCCAAGCTTACCGTACTTTGTGACAGGCGATCAATGCATTTAAAATCAGCAGATACAGTGAGATGTCTGCTTTCTAACAATATATAGCTTTAATAATAATAGCGCTCATGGTAGCTATTTCTCAAACAAGAAACATGACTTATCCTAAGTTTCTATGGCTGGACACAGTGGCTCACACCTTTAATCCCAGCACTTTGGAAGGCCAAGGTGATATGGTTTGGCTGCGTCCCCACCCAAATCTCATCTTGAATTGTAGTTCCCATAATCCCCACATGTTGTGGGAGGGACCTGGTAGGAGGTGATTGAATCATGAGAGCGGTTCCCCCCATGTTATTCTCGTGACAGTGAGTACGCTCTCACGAGATCTGACGGTTTTATAAGGGGCTTCCCCCTTCACTTGTCATTCTCTTCCCTGCCACCCTGTGAAGAGGTGCCTTCCACCATGATTTTAAGTTTCCTGAGGCCTCCCCAGCCATGCAGAACTGGAAGTCAATTAAACCTCTTTACTTTTTAGCTCATTCTTTATAAATTACCCCATCTTGGGTATTTCTTCATAGCAGTGTGAGATTAGACTAATACACAAGACAAGAGGATTGCTTGAACCCAGGAGTTTGGGACCAGCCTAGACAACAAAGCAAGTTTCCATCTACACACACACACACAATGAGCCAGGCGTGGGGGCACCTTGTCCCAGTTACTTGGGAGACTGAGGTGAGAGGATCGCTTGAGCCCAGAGGTTTGAGGCTGCAGTGAGCCCAGATCATCTCACTGCACTCCAGCCTGGGCGACAGGGTGAGTCCCAGTCTCAAAAATAAGTACATTTCTATAAAATTTGAAAAATAAAGGAGTGAGTTTATAGTACTGGTTACTATTAATAAGGGCCTCACCCAGATTGAGGTGTCTTTGCCCTCACTTTGCAGGATTTCACAAATGCTCTGAGTCTGTTGTCAGGACTCCCATGCCTGGACCTTGCCTGGGACCCCCTAGTCACTGCCCTGGTTCCCTTGCTGGAGCCCTGCCCAGAGGCAGCTGCTTTCTCACACCACCCTCTCCAGGAGCTCTTCCCTCTCCCCCCAGCAGCAGCAGCAGCAGCAGCTCCCGCCCTTGTCCTTGGCCCTCCCCATGGCGTCTACCATGTGCCTCCAGTCACAGCCGCATCAGTCTTTCTAGACGGTAAGTTGTTTTTTAAATTTGCTACAACATCAAGCATAGCACAGAGCCAACAGCTGTCCAAATATGTGAAGTGTTGTCATTTTTAGTTAGTATGCTAAAAAAAAAAAAAAAAGGAAAAGATTTAAGCAAAAAACAAAACAAAAATGAATCCATTTTAATATAAACCCAAGTAAGTATAGGTCCACAATTTCTTCTTTATAATTTTGAAACCCAAAAGGCTCAGAAAACTGAAAGATTCTGCAGAAGTTTAGAGCAAACTATTTGATGGCAAAACCTGACTGAACAGATCACGCACTGAGTCTTCGTGCTCACACTCAGCGAATCATCAGGTTTGGCTGCGGAAACCCTAGTGTGTCTGATGACAGAGACCCAGCTGGAAGTGTTACTCTCAAATCTGACAAGAATCAGGCTTCGCAGGATTCCAGGAAGGGACCGGGGGTCATTTCTCTCACAAGCTCTGTTCAGCCGAGTAGCCATCATGCAACAGGAGCTGGGCCAGGGCCTTGGGACACAAGGACAAGGCTAGTCTCCCCCCTGAAGGGCCCGTACCTATGCCAGAAGCCACACCTGCAATGTATGTGGATTTATAAGGAGGTGCCGAGGACCCATACCTGGTTTACGGTGAATCCGTGGATCTTGTCTCCTAGTTGATACCGTAGAGCCCTCTCACAAGCCCGGTTACTGTTCCATCGCCACGCTCTGTGGTGTGCATGTCTAGATTAAAAGTCATCTAAGTTAGATGAGCTGCAGGAAAATTATCTGGCTAACATTATTCAGCCACATAGTGAAAATACTCTCATGTGATAAAGATTATTAATTAGAAAAAAATTAAATACTGCATCTTCCAAAATCTTGCACATTCCAGAAAACTAATTTCTGGTAAGGTCCTTCCCATTTTAATGACCTTTTATCTTAACTAAAGCTTCAGTGTTGGAAACATTTTCTTTATACATGTTCAAAAATAACGATAATACAATTATGGTTTAAATTCCCCTTAAGAAACTCTTAAACAAAAGGGCTTCTTTTCCTCACAAGCCTTCAAAATATTGGAAGAAATTCACACTACAGTTAAATCCCATTACATGCCTACCGAATTGGTGAAAACTTTAAAAGCCTAGTATTACCAGGAACTCTCACACACTGCTAGTCATACTGCTCTTATACTGCTACATACACTGCTACCTGTCCCACAGGGAGTACAAAGTGGAACAACTTTGGAAAAACACTTGGCATTCTTTAGAAAGCTGAACGGGCAGGGCGTGGTGGCTCACACCTGTAATCCCAGCACTTTGGGAAGCCGAAGAGTTCGAGACCAGCCTGGCCAATATGGTGAAACCCAGTCTCTACTAAAAATACAAAAATTAGCCAGGCGTGGTGGCGGGTGCCTGTAGTCCCAGATACTTGGGAGGCTGAGGCAGGAGAATCGTTGAACCCGGGAAGCGGAGGTTGCAGTGGGCCGAGATCACGCCACTACACTCCAGCCTGGGCGTCCAAAAAAAAAAAAAAAAATCTGAATACTGGAAATCCATTCACCTCTTGGTCTATATCCTCCACACATTACACTGCTGCCCCAGCACTCACGGACAAGATGGTCAGCACGAACTCTGACAGTCCCAAACTCAACTCACCTGGAGGTGTAACGACAGCAAATGGATAAACTGCGGACTAATCATTCAATCAAAAAAAAAAAAAAAAAAACTAACCAATAAAAGGGCCTACAACCGCATGTAACAAAGATGCAGGTCACATAATGTTAAACAAAAGATACACACGATACAGTATTATCCTAAACAGGTATTATTCAAACAGGTAACAAGATACTGTCAGAATGCATAGAGATGGTAAAATATTTTTTAAAAGCAAGGACATTTCTCTATGTCATGACAGTGCTAATCTAAGAGGGAGAGAGGGTTATGAGCAGTTAGGGGAAATCTTCATCTTGGTCATGGGGACACTTTTTTTTTTTTTTTTTTTTTTTTTTTGACAAGACTCTCGCTCTGTTGCCCAGGCTAGAGTGCAGTGGTGCAATCTCGGCTCACTGCAACCTCCATCTCCTGCGTTCAAGCAATTCTCCTGCCTCAGCCTCCTGAGTGGCTGGGACAAGTGCTCACCACCACGCCCAGCTAATTTTTGTATTTTTAGTAGGGACGGGGTTTCACCATGTTGGCCAGGCTGGTCTTAAACTCCTGACCTCAAGTGGTCCGCCCGCCTTGGCCTCTCAACATGCTGCGGTTACCGGTGTGAGCCACTGCGCCCAATCTACTTATTTTCTAATTATTCTCACCTGGATGAGATGGGTTACACCTGTAAGCCCAGCAATTTGAGAGGCTGAGGAGGGGGATCACTTGAGCCCAGGAGTTCAAAACCAGCCTGAGCAACAGAGCAAGATCCCGTCTCTTAAAAAAAAACAACAAAAAAAAAACAACTATTATTCTCTCAAATTGTACTATATGTCTTACGGGCTTTTCTACATTAATATATCCCACCAAAATATTTTAAAGATATATACAGGGAAAAAAAAACACCTATTCAGTCACTGGCAATATTAGGAAGATATGCTATAGTCAACATTTGCTTACTGATTGAGCAAATTTCAGAATTATGGGACAGAGAAGCATTTTAAGAAGTTACTTATCAGCAAGGACATGATAGGAAACCCCTGAGCGGTAAGGCCAGGGTCTCCCCCGAACTTTCCAGTAACCTGCTGCCAAACTCACGCCACGGACGCCCCGTGTCTCCCCCAGGCCTGGGCCGGCAGCGCTGAACTGTTACATTAAATACGGGCACGTGGATTACCATGAACACTAAACCGCTTCGTCATTTTTTCCCCCATAAACTGAGTCATTAAAAAACCAAAAAAGTTAAATTCCGGGAGGCTTCAGTTCTCTGAACACAGCCGGGCTTTAGTGGGCTGTGGGCGCCTCGGGTCTCTTAAGGACTCGGCCTCCAACAAAAATGAACTAGGAGCAAAGCCATCAGCGAGAACCGCAACTGCCGGCCCCATTTACTACCCCCATTAAAGCCCACGCCAATGGAGGGCCCTGCCGGGAGCGCCACGGGCAGGCCCGGCCCCCAGCCCTGGGAGGCGCAGGAGCTCCGGGGTCCTCCGGCCTCAGAGCCTCGGATGCGGGAGCCCAAGGAAGGCCCCGGCAGAGGCTCGGGGTGCGGGGCGCCCACAGTGCGGGGAGCTGCCAGGCCTGGGCGCAGGGACGCGGACCTCCGGCCCGCCCTGGACCTTCCTCTCCCGGGAGCCAGCACGCCGAGCACTTCTAGCCGCCCAATGCAGCGTCTCAGCCGCCTCCGCGAACTCAGCCCCTGCCGCGCGCCGCAGCGCCACATGGCGCATGATCAGCGCGGGGCTGGCGAGGGACCCCCCCCCCTTAACCCGACGTAGGGCGTGGGGCGGGGCTTGCCGTGACGGCCACCACTCCTATTGGTCAGCGCGAACGGCAACGTCCTCTGCGATAGGCTGTAGATGAAAAGGGCGGGCCTCCACTGCTCTGGGACTGGCGGGAGGGCGGTGCAGAGGGAGATGGGCGGGAGGAGCTGGGCCGACATGCCGAAGGAGGCGGGCAAGGCGAGACGCGTGCTCACGGGTAAAAGGGGAGCGGCAGGCTTGCCGAAAGGGGCGGGGTGCGGCCAGCAGCAGGATGTGGACAGTTGATGGGAGGGGGAAGTGGGCAGGGGAGAAGTGGGGCGTGGCGAGAGGCGTGTCTATGCAGATGAGTGGGGCCGGGTGAAGGGCGGGGCTGCGCAGGTGAAAAGAGGGGCTCCTGGAGGGCGTGCTATGTTGGGCGGGGCTGGGCAAGTGAGGGGAGGAGCTTAGTGAGGGGTGGCTTTTTGCAGGTGAGGAGTGGAGCCTAGTAGGCGGGGATGCAGGTGAGCTGGGCCTTGGGGATGCGGCTTGCAGGCGATGGGGTGGAGCCAGTGGGGCGGGGCTGCAGGCAAGCTGCGCCTTGGGGGCGGGGCTTGCATGCGAGAGGCGGGGCCTTGTGGGGGCAGGGCTGGCAGAAGAGGGTGGGGCTTGGTGATGGACCGGGCTGTTGGAGTGAGGGTAGTGGCCTGGTCGGGGGCTGCCGGAAGCTGGGCCAGGTGTCCATTGGTAATCCTCTCTGGCCTTGGTCATGTGGCTCAGGCTGTGCCCAGCAGGGAGGCCAGCCCGATCGATCTGCCGTCTCCACCCAGCGCGGGTTAAAGCAGGGAGGCCGGGCCCCATCGAGGGTGGGGTCTCCACCCTTCCACCCTGAGAGTGAGGGCTCCTTTCCCCAGCGCGGGTTAAAGCACCGTGTGTCCACCTGTGCAGTGGCTGGTCCAAAGGTGCCCTGGAGGGCAGAAACCCTGGGTCCTGCCGCTCGCTGGTCCGGGGCGTCTGCTTCCCCTTCCTGCAGTTCCTGGGAGGGTCTGTGTGTCCAGAGGGCTCTGATCCCTGCCTCAGAACCACGGGTGAGGGGTAAAAATCGCCCGCTTTGGAGCTGGCCCGGATCTTGGTTCTGTGGATCCTCGCTGTGTGGCTCTGGAGCAGTTCTGTCCTCAGGAGGGGGATCCTCACAGCCGCCTCTTGGGGCCCTGAGGAGAATTAATAGGACGATCCCCGGGTAGCTGCTCGTGGCCCTGTGCGGAGCCAGTCCTGTGTCTCCACCAGTTCCTTCCCTCTGTGCTCCCCCACACTGTCACATCGCCAGCCTTTATTTCCTTTTCCTTGGACCCAGGCAGCGAATGCCCCGTTGGCCTTGGCAGCCCCTTCTCTAATCTGTCCTCAAATCACTTCCTGACGGACAGCCCTGACCGGCCATTGTCGTGACCAAAACCCCACAAAATAGAACCCAACTTTCCTATTAAGCTGTGCAGAGCTGTCCCAGCCCCACTTCCCACAGGCTGTCCTCATTCGCCATGGGATCCGTGGTTCTCACCTGGGGCTGGGTGTGCCCCTGGCATCTGGTGGGGAGTGTCAGGGATGTCCCTCCAGGCCCAGTACAGTCCCCCAGCCGGTGGCCAGCAGACAGCAGCACCCAGCCTGATGTCCCTGTGGCTTCCGGTTCCCCGAGGCCAACTGTGCTTTGCTGCCTCTTCGTCCTCTCAGATGGGTGTCCTCTCTCCACCTTCGCTGGTTAGCAGTGTTCCATCCATTAGAGCTCAAAGCACTGCCTCCCGGCAGCGCAGCCCCTTCTCCTGGCCTGCCGTCTGCCTGTGCCCCGCGGTCTGTGACATGTCCTCGCGGGCCCATCAGAGCGAGGCTCCCAGGGACGGAGCGGTTCCTGTTTGTGTCTCTGTCCCACCTTCTCTGGACCTGGCACCGTGCCCTTTGCCGACAGAGGTCTTGGGTTGATTGTCAGCAAAGCAGACAATCTTTATGGCTCTAAATGGCTGTGAACATGCTTGATTGGGTTATTTTAAAAATAATTGGATATGTAAACATTTGAGTGTGACACAGGTGGATTTTTGGGCTAATGGTCTTGTTCTTCAGGGAGTAACCACAGGCCCATCCACAAGGACCATTTCCAGCTGATTTATGGAACGCTGTTCTACCTGGTTAATTTTCAACGTTATCTCAGCCTGAGAGGTAGGTCAGCATGTGACGAAGATCACTGGTTTGAATCCTAATCTGCTCCTTAGGAGCTGCACCTTCCATGCCTCCGTTTCTTCCTTGGTTAGGTAGGAAAGGTATGAGCTACCTCAGAGTTGTGAGTGAGGTCTGCATTGAGTGACCGCATTAAAGTGCCAAGAACTGCACCCAGAGGTTGATATTTAAAGACCTTTAAACATTCCGATGCTGCATTTTAGTACCCAGGTAAAACAGCAAAGTTATTACAGATGCAGACGCAGACCCTCGGTGAGGTGGGGGACTGACGGCAGGAGGTGGATCACCGACCCTGTAACCAGGGCGTGGTCTGTTCGAGGCTGAACGAAGTGCACGTCATTGCGTGTACCACGGAGGTCCCTCTCGTGAAGTCCTGGAAGGGTCCATGTGGCTGAGCCGTGTGGTCTGTCTGTGATGTCCAGCAGGAGCAGAGCTTTCGGGTGCAGCCTTGCTCTTGTGTGCACGGCCCTCAACGGTCTCAAAAGTCTGAGGCTTAAAGCAGGCTTGGGATTTCCTTACACCTCCTGGACATCTAATTTGCCTGGCAAACATGTTTTTCTTGGGTGTAAAGGTGAAGGAGTGGGTGACTCTGGTGAAAGTGTACTAATTACTGCACTTCTGGGTCAGTGGCACTTGATTGAAGACACTGTCTGCCCTGGGTGGACATCTCTGGGGTGGTGAGAACCAGTGGCTGGATGTCGCGGGGTTGCCAAGAAGATGCCAGCTTTTTCCTTTTTCCTCAGTAACAACACCCTACTTTGTTTAGGGAAGCAGCACACCCAGCTGAAAATCCAATTCTCTTGCACGGCGGAGCGGCTGGTGACACAGGTCCAGATGCTGGGATGCTGATGGGGGGTCCTGGAGAGGGAGGTGTCAGGAGGCTTTCCCGACCCACAGCAGCCCTGGGCCCTTGTCCGGCCTTCTTGCCCGGGGCATGACACCTGGAGGGAAAGCAGCTTCGGGGGCCCGAGGGCCAGAAGGCAGAGTCCTGGCGTGTGGGGCAGGCCTGGGCCAGGCTCCTCGGAGGATGTCACAGAGCTGCTGCCCATGCAGGGACCACCCACCTCTGAGCCCCACGCAGATTTTCCTCCGTAGCCGAGTGAAATCCTGGTACGGCGAGTGAGGCAGTCAGAGGCACCTTTTGTGGAAGGAGGACAAAGCTGGAGAGAAAGAGGTTTTCCTAAAGGCACAAGGCGCTGATTCTGCGTTAGGGATAATTCCTAGGAGTGTGGTTGCTGGTGGGTGGAAAACTGTAGCCAGAGAATAAGTGGGAATGGCCCTTGCTGGTATTTAACTGATTCGTTCACGAATGGTCTGAACAGTTCCAGTGAAAAGAACATTTTGGACACAGATGTTTTCATCCTGCCTGACAAGCAGCGTGACCGTGGGCTGTTCCATCCTTCCTGGGTGACAGTGAGAGGGTCTCAGGCCCTTCCGGCCCTGTGCTGGCATTTCCCCAGGGTGTGTGTCCCGTCCCGAATAGGCTGGAATGCCTCTGGGTGCAGCTGAGCCTCTTGAAAAGGGAAGAGTCATGTGATGTGCTCTGGGTGAACAGGAAAATGAGGGGAGGACAGGAGAGAGGGGCCTGGAGGTGAGGAGGATGGTGAGGACAGGGCATGGATGGTGAGCAACACTGGGGACAGGGGACATGGAGGGGTAACACCGGGGACAGGGGGATGGAGGGTAACACCACTTCTCCAGGTGCCTTTGGGGGATGCTGCCACCTCTCACACCCCAGAGTGAAGTCAACAGGATTCTGTCCCAGGAGCCCCAGAGCCTGGCAGCTGGGATTGGCCCAGTATGAACCACCGTTCACTGGCTCTGCACCCTGGGACAGGCTCCCTGGTGTTTCCGCCCTGGTTTCCCCTCTGGACAGTGGGACCCTGAGTGTCCCCATCACAGCTGCACCCAGAGCCCTGGACTCCAGCGTGTCGTAGGCACTCGTTAGCGTTTCTTTTGTTGTGGTCTGCGGACGAAGTGGCTCTTTCTTTGTGTGTTCACAGCCCTCCTGCTCATTTTAGCTTCTGGGAACACTTTTTAACATAGCTTCATATGTGGGGAGGACTCGAGTGATTAATTGAATGTTTCATCAGGTGCGGTTCTTCTGTTTCCCAGTTTTGACACAACATTTGGTGAAATTTCCAGGGACTGTGGTCAGCCTCACGGTTTCACTCTGTCATTTTCTAATGCAGTATTCTTTGGGAGTCTTTTAAATTAAGTGCCGTCATTTAAAAATAAGTTTTATAATATGCAGTTTCAGGTTAATTCTTTACCTTTGTGTCTCAGGCAGTGGCTCCCCACCTGTGAGTTGTCAGAAAGGTTCACGCAGTTTTCCAGGGCGGCCTTTGCATTTACTGGAACTATTAAGAGCTCGTTCCTGCTTCGGCGTCGATTGACACGCAGTGCACGTGAGGCCGTGCGTGGCTTAGCGTCTTCTGCAGGCTTAGAGGTCACTTTCTGTTCTTCCCCAAGCCTGCTTTGCTGTGCCGAGTGTTCACTGCGGGCGACGGTCACACTGTCTGGCACAGGCCACCGAGGCCACAGGGCAGACTCCACGTAGCGGAGCCTGCAGAATGGCAGAGCCCGGCCTCCTCGCCGCCCTTCACGGGGAGCAGAAAGCGCAAGCCTGTGATCAGAGCTGTGCTAGCCCAGAAAGCCTCTGAACAGGTTGAATTGAGGAATCGGCTCCTACCAACTGCCCATGTTTAGGATGTGTTTGAGTTTTTGTGATTTTTCCTGCACTGAAGCTACTGGACTGGCTCTGAGTCACTGTCATGGGACTTCACCTTGCCCCGACGGGAAGCGGTGGGGGAGGGCCGCACAGAGGCTTGTGGTGGTGATAATGAAGGGCTTGTTGCCTCTTGGGATAGCGAGTTCAAGCTCTTTGTAATTGTCAGCGTAAATAGTGACCCGCTGAGGACGCGGCTGTAATTCAGGGTGGCATGGTTGATTGTCATCGTTGATATCAGGTACCTGCCTCTAAAATGACGGTACCCTAGTGCGGCTCCAGGAGGGCAGCTCCTGCCAAACACACGTGCTCCTGGGCCCCTGCAGACCAAGGTCGTGCTGCCAGCCAGGCCTGCAGCTGTGGGTGCAGCGGGGTCTTCATGGCACTGAGCGCCTCCCTCCTTTGCTTGTGGGGCCCAGCCCTCCGTCCCTCCTGGTCCCCAGTGCGGCTCCTCCCTGGATTCTCCCAGCCCCGTGCACACCTCCGTCTTCACAGCTTCCGTAGTTTTCTCGTGGGCGCCCCAGGTGGGCGCCTGGGCAGGGTTCGTGTGTTAGTCGAGTTCTCTCCAGCCATCCCTGGCTCGTGGCTCAGCAGGTCCCTTCAGATGAGTCAGCCAGCTGTGTGCCTGCATGTTCAGGATACTTGTCAGGGGCCTTTCTCAGGTCAGCGCAAGATCTACGCTCACCTCCTCCGTGGGACTTTGGAGCCTGCCCTGGAGAGACTCCAGCCACATCCAGAAGGGCTGCCCAGGTCCCCACGGGCTGGTGGGAGTGACTTCTGAGCCACTCGAGGCCCCACTTTGTGTTCCTACACCCCACAAAGCCACCGAAAGCAGCATGTTCTGGTGCCCTGCGTCTCTCGAGTGTGGCACACAACCCTGGACGGGGATCATGAGCCGGTGCTGCCTTCCTTAGGCTGCGCTTGTGTTTTGGGGCCCTTGGAGCACTCGTGGCTGTGATTCTCACCGCTGTCTGGGCTCCCCTAGAGGGTCTTACCCGTAGCCTGAGGGCCACATTGGCAGCCACCGAGGAGCCGCAGGTCCCGCGTTGGTCCCACTCAGTCCTTCTTGACTTTGGTGACAGAGGAGACAGCAAAGCTTCAGCTGGGAGCCCCAGGCCTTCTCAGCTTGGGGCCCTGGGACTGAGATAGCACAGATCCTGCCATCCACGTGCTGGGGGGGCCCGCTGTGCAGCTCCCTCCTCTGGTCAGGGGCCACGCCCTTGGGCTGGGCAGCTCCGGGTCCTCGCACTCAGGGGCTCAGGGCGGGTCCTGGATGCAGAGAGAAGGAGAAGGGCGGCGGTTTGAGCCCAACTGTGTTGGCTTCATCTTCTGCCTCTTGTCCCTAAATACATTTGCAAAGTTTTCCAGATGAAAACTCAGAAGGGATTTTTAATGACTGGAATCTGTGAATTCCATGGAAGCCAAGTCTGTCCACCTCTTTCACCCACCTCACTTCTCCCCATTGGGGCTGATTTTGGCAGCGTTCATAGGGGCAGGACGCAAGGGGTGGTGGCCAGCCCCCTCAACCCTGCGTCCCTCCCCTCCTCCCCTCAGCGCCACAGCATTTCGGTGTCATCCCCTTCCCTGCACGCGTCCTCATGAAAACCAAGTGCAGCTGGAGGGAGACGCCTGCGCCCGCTCCCGTGACCTTCCCGGCCAGCCCGGCTGCAGCGGCCCCTCGGCAGGCATCTGTCTGGTGCTGCCTCCGTGCCCCTCCCATCACCTGACGCTCGTGCTCCTGAATCTTCACGCGTGTACTCCGTGCAGCCACCTCACGGGCTCCCTGGGAACGGAGACAGTGTCTCACGCCGGTCAGAATGCTCTTCTCTGTCCACTGAATAGTCCAACACAGAATCATTCCTCTGTGATTATTTATGCTTTGTTATGTAGAACTGGAATAAAGAAAAAGTGAATTTAGACATTACAGCCATCAGGTTGAAGCTAGGTAATTGCATTAGGGAATTAAATGAGAGCATTTGAGCTTCTCGAGTTCTAATTCCACATCTTCGTATCCCCATCACCCCATACCCAGTGTCTAACACAGCTCTTGGTCTAGGAGTTTCTTGATAAATGCTTATTGAATTGAACTGGACTGAGCTTAACATTCCCACCCAGAGTTAGAAGCCAGTCCCTGAGCAAATTGCATTTAGAACGTGAGTTTGACGTTACTGTGGTAAGGGGTATCCTACACGTCATAATTCCTAGTCAATATCGGGTATTTAGTCAAATAGACTCAAGTATAGAGAGGCATTGGCCCATCTGGCGAAAGGGCAAGGCACGGTGCTTTAGGTCCAGGTCCCCAATATCAACTATGAAAATAAAACGTTGTCATCTCCAATTGCAGCCCTGTCCTCAGCTGGTCACTGTTTACGCTAACAATTATAAACAGCTTGAACTTGCTGTCCTGAGAGGCAACACACCCTCCATTCTCTCTGCAGTGCAGCTGCCTTGGTGGATGGAACATGCCCCTCCCTCCCTCCCTCCCCCCCCCCCCTCCCCCTCCCTCCCCCCCCTCCTCTCCCCCCCCCCCCCCCCTCCCCCCCCCCTCCCCCCCCCCTCTCTCCCCCCCCCCTTCTCCTGTCCTCTCTCCTCCCTCCCCCCCCCTCTCCTCCTCCCCCCCTCCCTCTCTCTCCCCCCCCTCCCCCCTCTCCTCTCTCCCCCCCCCCCCATCCTCCTCCTCCCCTCCTCCTCCCTCCCCCCTCTCCCCCTCCCCCTCTCTCCCCCCCTCCCTCCCCCCCCTCTCTCTCTCTCCCTCCCCCCCCTCCTCCTCCCTCCCTCCCCCCTCTCCCTCTCCCCTCCTCCCTCCTCCCTCCCTCCCCCCTCCTCCCCCTCCCCCCCCCCTCCTCTCCCTCCCCCCCTCCCCCCCTCCCTCCCAATCCTCCTCTCAGTCCTTCCCTTGTGTATTTATTGGACACCTTTCTCCTTAAACTAACCTTCTCTCCTGGGCTGAAGGGGCAGAAGAGAAGAGACCTCCGGAATCTTCTGCTTCATCCAAGCAGCTTGGGGGCAGCATCAACAGCTGCAATTTGGCTGCCCCAGCAGGTGCCTCAGGGCAGCCTTTCTAATGGGAATCCTGGAATCATGTCTTTCCTTAATGTGTCCTAAAGGCTGGAGGACATGAAGTGAAACAATGCTCCATGCTCAGTCCTGTGATTTTGTGTATTTATTGGACTTACTTTGAAATTAAACTAAATGATACCCAAGGTAGAGCATGAAAAAAAAAAAAAAAAAAAAACAGGCTGGGTGTTTGAAAAACAAACAAAACCGTTTGGTTTGTTGGTTTGTTCTTAGACCTTCACAGGCTCCTAGGTCACACGTTTCAGTTTCTCAGCGAGTGACATTCTCTCTGGAAGCCGTGTCAGCCTCTTGTTTGATGATATCAGCCACAGCAGAAAGAAGCACTCCATAGGCCCCGTGCTCAGCACCTTGGCATGAGCTCTGCCATCTTCTGTTCATGCTCATCACAGCTCTGTGCAGTGGGCATCCTCCTGATCCATGTGGGAGGATGGAGGATGGAGGCGGAAGGGTGAGTGACAGCAGGATCACATGAGGGGTCTCTCCCGAGGTAGGGAGGGGAACCGGCCCAGGACCTCAGTGCCCATCGCGTCCTTCCTCCTCCTCCTCTGCCTCTCTGTGACTGTTTGACTCAGGCTGCAGGGACAGACATGAGTATGTGCAGAGCGTGTGTGCACCCCTGGGGGTGTGTGCTCATATTGGCAGAGAGGGATGTGAGCATGTACAGAGCGTGTGTGCACACCTTGGGGATGTGTGCTGGCATTGGCAGGGACAGATGTGAGTGCATACAGAATGTGTGCTGGCATTGGTGGGACAGATGTGTACAGAGCATGTGTGCACACCTTGGGGGTGTGTGCTGTTGGCATGGACAGACGTAAGCGTGTACAGAGCGTGTGTGCACCCCGGGGGTGTGTGCTGGTGATGGCGGGGACAGATGTGTACAGAGCATGTGTGCACACCTGGGGGTGTGTGCTGGTGTTGGTATGGGCAGACGTGAGCGTGTACAGGGCGTGTGTGCACACCTAGGGGTGTGTGCTTATGTTGTTTTGTAAGCGGCAAATACGTGGCCCATTGCCTCAGGCGGCCCTGCGCCCGTGCTGAGTCCGTCAGTGGCCCTCGGGTTGGGGTCTCCATCTCCCCAGACAGCACTCGAGTGTCTTGAGGTTTCAGATTCTTCCTCTCCGGGTACTTGGGCCTCCTCAGGACCAAACATCAGAACCAGCCAACTGCAAACTACAAGAACGTTCAAATGCATCTTCAGTAGAAAAAACAAAAGCAATTGGAATAATTTTCCAACATGACCCCGTGGTTAAGCCGTTAGATACTCCAGCCAACAGATTGAGTCACTTTAAAATTCACACCAATTAAAATGGTTGTGAGAGTTGCAGAGCTTTACCGCTAAACCTTGAAATAATTGAAGCGTTCTGCTCCACTTGCTTACAAACTAGGGTTGGGGATAACTTTCAGTCCAAAGTAGCAACCTTCTAAATCCAGCTTAGATGCGAGGCTCCCACTGACACAGGAAGAGACAGTGGCCCTTGATTATTCTCCTGTGTTCAGATACTTTGTCATTTTTTTTGTATCCTGATCATCACTTCTGCTTTTCCAATTCAAACTAAAGGGAGTTTAGTTCTGTTTTGGAGAAGCTGTGGTTAGTGGTTTCTTTTCATGGTTTGCTTAATCTCTTAAGTCTGGCACTTACATTTACCCAAATGGACTTTTCTTTAGTACGACGGTGCCGTAGCCCAGGGCTTCTCCCTCCATATCTGCTCCCCAGGAGGCCCCCTAGGAATGGGCGCTGGAGATCCAGCCCCTCTCCGTGTGCCCTTTTCTTTGAGTCCAATGTAGGTTTGGCTCAGAGAAGAAAACAGGCCTCCGGGTTAGGTGCCTCTGACTGCTTGCTTGTGAAATGTTTAATGATAAGGCGTCTTCCAAACTAATTTTACACATTGATAGTTGTAGCTTAAAGTATCACTGCAGTCATAAGAACAAGAAACACTCCCATAAAGTAGATAGGCAGAAAAAAGCCATAAAAGTTTAATAAAGTGCAAATAAAATGGTGTTGTAAGAATGTACAGTGGGAAATGCTCTCAGTCCAGCCAGATCGGCTGTGGCGTCCTCCTGTAAATACATTCAGCCACGTGTGGCCCTGATCGCAATCACTACTGTGAATTGTGATCCAGAATGTTCTTGGGGGCCGATACCTGGACTGTGCCAGCAGCTGAGTCTCATTGGAGGTCACGGCGGTGATGTGCTTAGCGCGGCCAGCTGGGCTGAGGGGTGGCCACCCGTGCACTCGCCACGTGCAGCCGTTATTCTTGTGATGGAGTTGCACGGGGCGCGGCTTGTCCACCTGGGCTACTTAAAGTACCGGGAACCCAACCACTGGTGGGTGCCTCCCGACATGGGAGCTGTCTTTTTTATCCAGGGCCCTCTGGCGCTGCAGACCCTGAGTCCACGGGGAGGCACCGGAGGGCTCTGCTGGGCCATGGAGGTCCCCGAGCAGGTGGTCACTCATTGCTTGTGGAGTGGTCCATGGCCTGTGAGTTTATTCCCGGGGTCTGTGTGGGCGAGGTTAACCAGTTCACAGCTGGGCACTTACCCCTTACACAGGTGACACTAGTTAAAGTGGAATCTATATTAGCTCGCACGGGAGTGTGTGAGGAGCTGGGAGGGTGCGGAGGCTTGGCCCTAGCACTGGAGCCCGGGCTCCTGACATTCTGCATCAGGGCTGCTGTGGGTCCTGAAGACAGTAGGTGCCATATGGACCAGGGGATGCGGAAGCCTCTAGAGGCTGCGGGAGGCAAGGAGACAGTCGCTTCCCCAGAGCCAGCCCTGCCGACACCTCGACGTTAGCTGGTGGGACCTGTTTTGGACTCCAGCTTTCAGAAATGGGAGAAAATAAGTCAGTGTTTAGGGCGCTAAATTTGGGGTGATTTAGTGGAGAAATAGAAAACCAGCCCACGAAGGTGCACGCATTGAAATGTGCTCTGTCCAGGTGTTCACAGTGGCGTGAGGGGGATGGCATCAGGGTTCTGGGAACTGTGCAGTTTTACTGAAGGAAGGGGGCTCGCCACGCCTTTCCTCATGTAACTGAAGGTATGTATGCCTGCCACACCGCCCAGGAGACAGGGACTAGAATTCTGACTTTATTTCTTATGGGAACCAAGCCACAGAACACGGTGAGGGCTGAAACGAGCTTCCTACAGCCTGAACTGGGAAGAGGAATCGCAAGTAGTTTGTGTTTTTCTACACAGACCTGTCCTTTCAGGTTTTGTTAAGTTCTGGAAAAAGGGAGAAGCCAGGCACACCTCGGCGAGGGACAGTGTTTGTGGAGGTGGTGCGGCTTCAGCCTGAATGTGGCCGTGTGGCTGGGAGGCTCAGAAACTGCCCTCCAAGGGCACTCATCTGTTCCTTATTGCACTAATACCTCATTTACAGAAATCCACAGAAATTACAGAGCAGTGCGGGGGCCTCTGGTCTGGATGGGTTTGTGTGGACCGAGGTCACGGGGTGTTGTCCCAAGTGCTTATCCTGATCTGGCAGAGGCTCTGTTCCCAAATAATTATTCCACAGTTTCAGAGCCTATATCTGAGTGATAGTCTTTTAACTTTGTTGCATAAAAGCAAACAAAGTATGTCTTGAGGTCTAAAAATCCATTTAGTAGTCATGGCTGTAAACTCATACATGGGGCTTTGGGATGGAGTGAAAACCACCGTCACCTGGCGTGGACGCTGCGTGGTATTTTTAGCGTGGTGGCCTGCTCGTGCCTTGAGCTCCATCTGCAGTGTGAGCAACAGCTGTGCATTTGAGAAATGTGGGCAGGTCAGCTTGCTCCTCCAGGGGCCTGCGGGCATCCGGGTGAGGGGCCTGGGATGAGGCCACGTCAGTGGGAAGGAGCTTGGTTGTGTCAGCAGATATGTCTGCCTCTACAGGCCCGCAAGCCAGCCAGAACCCAGTTTTCCTTTGGTCATCTAATGCCAGAAAAAAACCTGTTTCTTAGAGATTCTCATAATTTATATTAATGAACCATTTGACCATACATAAAATGTTATAAATGCATGAGGCTTTACAACTTGGCAGATGTGTAACTCACATGTTATGATTGAATCAAACTGTTGAAGATATTTGTTTCACTTGAAGGTTTTTAGCATTTTATGTGCAAACCAAATGCCAGTAGCATTTTGAAAGAGTATTTTGGAATTTTAAACACAGAGTGGGACAGTGCTGGGTCTCTGGGATGCTGGTGAGGTGTACGTGACCTCAAGCTCTTGGAGCTTGCAAGCAAGATTCCTAAATTGTCACACCTGCAGTGCTGGAAGTCAAAGTGGATTTCTGTAAATGAGGTATTAGTGCAATAAGGAACAGATGAGTGCCCTTGGAGGGCAGTTTCTGAGCCTCCCAGACACCCCAGGAGGAAGCGGGGTGGGGGGCAGTTACCCACCAGAACCTGGATGGTGGAGCCAGGTTTGCTGGTGGCCCTGGGTGGCAGGTCATTACGTGCAATAAGGAACAGGTGAGCGCCCTTGAGGGCGGTTTCTCGGCCCCCTTTGGAACCGCAAGTGGAAGACGCCCCAAAGTGGGGGGGGTTGGGGGTCGGTTATCCAGTGGGGCCGGGTTTGCTGGTGGCCGCTGCGTGGCAGGTCACTGGGTGGAGCGATGGGAGGTGAGTGGAGTGGGAATAGAGGATGCACCCTCCACAGCTACTGCTGGGAGTTGGCTCTGGTAGCAGAGGGGGCATAGAGGGATTCCCATCAGGGGCAACACGGCTGGGGTCCCACGTGTGCTGGACGCCGAGGTGTGGCTATATGTGATCTCAGTCTCCACAGCCGCTCTGGGAAGTGGGTTCAGTTACCTTCCCATCTCACATTTGAGAAATCTCGGGGGCTCACATCACAGCTGGGTGGGGTTGGAACTAATGTCTCAGGCAGGACGTTGGCCCCAGAGCCCAGCTCTTACCCCCCCCCCCTTTTTCAGTCCACCAAGCTTGTAGAGAGGGGTGTGTGGTGGTGGTGGGGGGGGGCTGAGAAACCAACACAGTAGAGAAGGGGGGCAGGAAATAAACCAGGCAGGAGACACAGGCAGTGCTTGGGAGGTCTGTGCAGGGTCTGGGTGTAGGGGGCACCTCTGGGCCTGTGAACCCCGTTCTGTGCTCCCGGCTTGCCCAACCTTGGCCCTCAGCCACATGCTGTGCACTTTAGGTGAAATCTCAGTCCCTCGCGTGGTGCGGGCATCTTTTCTCCCTGGCTTTGCCTCTCCTTAAATCACGGAGTCTCAGTGGGGATGGTGGGGGTGGTTGGTGGTCCATGGAATTTGCCCTCCACCTCCCCATCCTTGTCCTGTCCTGTCTGGCCTGTTACCTGAATCTGTGTCTCTTCAGAGCCTGCAAATGAGTGGAGGCCACGGCAGCCTCTCGCTGACCGGCCTCTCAAACTTTTTTATTCATCAGAATCGTGTTAAATGCTGATTCCTAGGCACCCCATTAGACTCTCTACGCCTGCCTGGCATGGGTACTTTGAGGAAGGTACAGAGGGTTGCTGGGCTGTTCCAGGAGGGAATTTGCATTTGTAGAATGTCCACTGTGGTCCTTCCAGCACTCTACTTTCCACGCACACACCTGGCATTAAACCTGGAAGACCTCTGGGTGCTGTGCTGGTGAGGAAGCCCCGGCTGGACGAGGGGCTGCTGGGGCTCGGACTTGATTCCTGGGCTGGGGGCTGCGGGCTTATTCTCTTCAGTGGGTCTGCTGATGGGATGCCCTGAGAAGTCCTGCTGTGCACTCGGGGGAAGGTGCAGAGACAGGCTCAGGAAATAGACCATGGATTTAAAAATTCCTACTGGAAAATCTTTTATGAGCAAATTAATTTGCATCTGACTGAAGACAATCATTGCTTGAATAATTGGTTTGTTTACAAAATTGGTCCTATGAACAGATTAAAGTTTTCATTCATGCCTTGTCTATAACGTAAATAGGAGCTATTACTGCAACCTAAATTAGCTTTAAATTTTGTATCAGATTGCAGTCCAGATTACAAACGGCTGCTTGATAATCTAATTGATAAAATGGAGGAATTTAGTACTTGGAACCCAGAGTGAAGAGAACAGAATTGCTTTGGTTTCTCAAAAGCGTGTGACTGAGGGGTGACCTGGGGTGAAGAGAAGTGGCTGGAGTCATTACACTCGAGGAGATGATCTGCCCCAGCCTTTCTCAGCTGTCTTCTGGATAAAACAAAATGGCGATAAATGTGAAAAATTCAGCGCTGAGTTCGTCTCTGCCCTGAGCTTCTCATACGGTCATTAATGTGACCGGGCTGTATCTGTGAAGCCTCCATACAGGCACAAAGGAATTTGGCTAGAGTAAGGTGGCCGGCGACCTGTGGCGTCTGGGCCACGTGTCATTTCCTAAAGCCCTTTTGGGTGAAATGACAGTCGCAATGTCTGTTGTTTGGGGAAGTGTAATCTCACGCAATCTCACGATATGAGATGCAGATTTTAAACACCAAAAGCCAGGAAGCTTGGTGGGAGTGGCTGTCTTCCAAGTGGTTTTCTGTGCTGCCATGGACGAGGCGTGGATGTGTCATCCGTTGGTGAGATCCACTGGTGAAGGGGCTAAGCAAACCCTGGAGCTGGGGGTGTGTGAAGCTACATCTCTTCCGGCATCCCAAGTAAATACATTTTGTAAATCTTGTGAATTTGACCCTGACCCTAACCCTGAGTGTTGAAGTCTGGTGCAGTGTCTTGAGCCCTCTTCTGCACTGAGGGTGAGTGACTGTAAATGACCGATTCCTCAGTGATGAAAGTTCAAATTTAGCTTCCCTGAGGAAGCCAGACCTCAGTCACCCGTATCTCCATTGTAAACACTGCGGCCCTACACGGGTGGCTGCAAGTTTCCAGGCCCTCCTTGGAGAAGCAGCCGTGCGGTGCTTGGTGATTTGATAACATCAGCCACCTTCTGTCTTCTGTCTAATCATGGTACAAATGATTCTCCTACAAGGAAACGGATCTGGTTTCTTCCCTGATCATTGGAAGAAGCAGCCCACCTAGGGACTGCACCGTCCTCTGCACTTTCACAGCGAAGCCTGTGTCTGTCTCCCAGGAGTGTCATGTGTGTTGGGAATCGCGGGAATTGCCTCCTTAATTCTTCCTGCTTTTGAGGGCTCGGGCAGCTCTGCCTGTTTCACCACCAGCGGGGGTCTCTGGCTGCTGGGGATGAGCAGCGGGTGGTCTCTGGCTGCTGTGGGACTAGGGCTTGGGGTGCATCATCACATCCGGTGGCCTGTCCAGGTGGGCATCATTGTCTTTTGCCTGTTGGCTGAGGCAGCTGTGATGCCATGGGGGTCATGCTTGTGTCAGGGCCAACCCAGTTCTTCCTGTGCACACCTCTCCTGCTGGAGTGCCTTTCCTTATGATGACGTGTTGAATTAGCGTGGAGAATGCAGAGAGGCTCTGGGCCTCTCCTTCCCATTCTTACTCCCTGGAGCTGTGATGCCCGACAAGGGAGCCCATAGCCAGAGGCTCCTTTAAATTTAATTAGAATAAAGATTTGATAACATAGCTAAACACATTTGAAAAGAACTTCACAGATTAAATTCCAGATTCAGCCCTTCAGGCCCAGTGGCCACGTTTCGGGGCTCAGCAGCTGTAGGTGGCTGTTGTCTTTCTGTGTTGGCTGAGCAGATTGGGACGTTTCCAGTTCAGCAGGCAGTTCTCTTGCATGGCTCTGCCTGTGGTGAGGGCACCTTGGCTGGAGAGCCTCGTGGGGATCCCTTAGGCCTCTGGCTGCAGCCAGGCTGCACGGTTCCTGTGCCCCGGGTCCTCTGCAGGCCCAGATGGATCCCACCACAGAGCCAGCACTGCTAGACTTGGGTACTGTGTGCAGACAGCAGAGGGGCACGTCCGGGCCTTGCAGGGGCTGGGGTGATGGCTCTCCTTGGTCAGGCTTCCGTCTGAGTTTTCAGGGGAAATGCATCCACCATCCACACCGTGCACCAGAGGAAAACTGCAGGCTTCTCTGTGGATGGTGAATTGAGATCATGCAGAGTGACTAGGCTTGGGCTCCTGACCAGCGTGGAACCTGATGATACCTTTAGGTGGAACCTGACATGCCTCCATGTGTACATGGCGAAAGAGAATGCAGTGTTTTGAGGTGGAAGGTTCTGGGAGTATTGGCCGTTGGTGATTGTGCTGCCGTGGAGGACTTTGAATGCAGGCACTGGTTTAGGATAACCCTGGTTTCCTGGTCCTGTATGTGGGCATCCCTGAGTATGCCGGGCTGGAGGAAGGCAGGGCAGATGGGAGGGTGACAAGAGGTCAGGTGTTTCCAGCTGTGGGGAGATGCCATCAGATGGCTGAGATCAGGAGGGTGGTGGCCGGGGCACCAAAGCAGGGGTGCGTGGAAATGCCATGTTTCCCGGGGTGGGGGAGGACCTGTTGAACTCTATTCCTGGGCAACAGTTCTTCCATTCTCAGGAATCTGTGCCATTGTAATTGACTAGCAAATTCTGTAATTGCTCTAATTACTTTCTGTTAAGTCCCCATCCCAATTACCATGAATTAGCAACAGTGATAACAGTTTCCCTGGTCAAGCCTTGCCAAGAAAAACAGTGGAACTAGTTTTAGTTGCCTTGAGTTCCCTCCAAATCGGATTCCTTAGCGGCTTGTGTCCCCACAGCTGCTGCAGTTCCTCCCGGGCCTGGCAGGCACATTCCAGACATTCACATCTCAGCTCAGATGCAGGCGTGCACATTATTTATAGAAAATCGCACTGCGCTGTGATCGGCTTGAGCTGACATTTTCTAGGTGGGAGGCAGAGGCCAAGGACCTGTGAGGGACTGTCCGAGTGTCCTCTCATTGACTTGGAGCAGGTGCACATCTGTTCTTCAAAAGTTCTAATGGGATGAAATTAGAAATATGAATTT
Source organism: Macaca thibetana thibetana (assembly GCF_024542745.1). NCBI lineage: Eukaryota > Metazoa > Chordata > Mammalia > Primates > Cercopithecidae > Macaca > Macaca thibetana. The sequence continues at coordinate 2,957,600 of NC_065586.1, forward strand.
TTAAAATTCACATGTTATGAACTCTGTTCAGTGATTTCCTCTGAAATGAGAGACTATTTGCGGATGAGGCAGTCAGCCTGCAGCTCTCCTTAGAACTGTCCTAGACCTCGATGCCGTCCTATGGCCTCTTCCTGGGTGTGGGGTGCTCTGCTTGAAGCAAAACCAAAGGAAAGAACGTGGTCAGTGTGCATCATTACTGCAGCCAACTCAACGCGCACACCCACTGGGAGGGGGGCCGGATCACTTAACATTTTAAATGCATTTAACATTAAACCAGCAAGTCAGCCAGTGCTTTCTGTAACCAAGCTGCCTGGCTTATGGAAGCCTGATACTTGACTTTTCGGAAGAGAATACTTCTGTGGAGTGTCAATATTTGTCTCATTTCTTGAGACTTTGTTCCAAGTGATGAACGTGTGTAAATTAGGACCTTTTTGTGTAAATTGAGCCGCAGAGCTCTCTAGACACAGGGGAGTAAACGGCTGTGAAAGATGCCACCTGATGTGAGCTGTGGCCAGGCACTTTGGAACCTGCGATCCCATCTCCATCCTTTCAAAGGACGTAGAGGAATACAAAATGCAGATGAGAGAGTTCATATTTTTGGCATCTTTGTTCTTTTGAAATCAAAGTGCGAAGAAAAAGTTTGGCCTTGAGGTCTTACCCCATACTTGTTTTTCTCCTGAGGTTTTAAAATTTTCTTAACTTTTTTCTCCCCTGATCCTTGGGGAACTTCTATCTCCATATCTCAAAAGATATGGTTAAATTCAACACTGAAATTTAAAAACATGCTTCATATTTTTCTTTTAACTGATGTATCTGACATTGGTGAAGAACTAAGTGGGCGTATTGGTCTTTATTTTTTTGAGACAGTCTTACTCTGTTGCCCAGGCTGGAATGCAGTGGCACGATCTTGGCTCACTGCAGCCTAACCACCTGGTTCATGCCATTCTCCTGCCTCAGCCTCCTGAGTAGCTGGGATTATAAGTGCCTGCCACCATGGCTGGTTCATTTTTGTATTAGTAGAGATGAGGTTTCAACATGTTGTCCAGGCTGGTCTTGAACTCCTGACCTCAGGTGATTCACTCACCTTGGCCTCCCCAAAGTGCTGGGATTACAGGCATGAGCCACCACACTCAGCCTGGGATATTCTTGATTGTAACTGTAATAGATCCCTTTAACAAAAACAAAACAAACACCAAAAAAAGCTGTCTGAAAAGTCCCAAAATTAAAGAGCTCACTTGGACAGGGATTTGGACACCAGTTGAATGGCCCAGCACAAACCATAGTTACATGGGCCACTAAGCCTGTTAGATCCTTAGGGTATTTGAAGTCGTGGGGATATTTGCATTTCTGCCTCTGGATATCGTGTTAGTATGAATTCAGCTAGTGTTTGAGGGCCAGGCTCAGATCCAGGAAAACAAGAGCCCCTGCCCTCACGGCACTTCTCTTCTGTGTGTGTGTGTGTGTGTGTGTGTGTAAAATAGAAAGCATAAGATATTTTTTTCAATGAGCTGGGAAGATGGAAAAACAAGCTTAAGATGTTTACTTCAGAAGGGAAGTGCAAGGAATACTCAGCTTTGCTGCTGCTGAAGGAGGTCCCTGGCGGAGGTTGTTTCGGGGGGGGGGGGGCTCTCTCTGAGAAAGGTGGTAAAAGGGAAATAGGATGCCCCATCTGCTTTGCCAGAGATGGGGAAAGTTAGTATCCCCAAAACAGCCTCAGCGTTCTGGCAAAGGCTTCAGAAAACCAGCTAGGATGTGGGACCTTGTTGGCCGCTGGGTAGAAGGAAAACATTGCTGGTCCTGAGGACTGTATTGTTCTTCCACTGCTATAAAGAACTACCTGAGGCTGGGTAATAAAAAGGTTTAGTCAGCATACAGTTCTGTGGGCTGTACAGGCTTCTACATCTGGGGAAACTTACAATCAGGGTGGAAGGTGAAGGGGAGGCAGGCATGCCTTCACATAGCTGGAAGGCGAAGGTGCCATGCACCTCCAAACAACCAGATCTCAGAACTGTCACGAGGACAGCACTTGGGGGGGGAGTGTGCTAAACCACTAGAAACCACCGCCATGAGTCAATCACCTCCCACCAGGGCTCACCTCCAACACAGGGTTACAGTTCAGCATGAGATTTGGGTGGGGACACACAGCCACACCGTGTCAGGCTTCCCATTCTTCTCCTGCACGTGCTTCGCAAATGGTTGTCATTAGTTTTTGTTGATACATAATATATATACATATTTTCGGAGTGCATGTGATATTTTTGATATATTGATTAAATCTGGGTACTTGGGATGTCTTTCACTTCAAACATTTTCTTTTCCTTGTGCTGGTAATGTTCAAATTATTCTCTCCTAGCTGTTTTGAAATACACAGTAGATGACCCACTGCCATCCCCCTGCGGATTTGTCAATAGTAGGTCTTGTGCTCCCATTAGGCTGTGTGTTTGTGCCCGTTACCAGCCTCTGCCCATCCTGCTTATGAGTGGGCTCTGCTGGGCCCTGTTCACCACCTACCCTTGGCCTCCATGAGATCTGCTCTCAGCTCCTGCTTATGAGTGAGAACATGCGCTGTTTCTTTGCTTGGCTCGTTTGCTTAACGTAATGTCCTCCAGCTCCATGCTGCCACAGATGACAGGGCTCTCTGCTGTGTGGTGGAATATTATTCTTGTGTATGTTTGGGCCACCTTCCCTTCATCCCCTGTTGACGGGCGCTCGGGTGATTCCAGACCTTGGCTGCTGTGGATGATGCTGCGTTGAAGCTGGGAGCAGTCACTGACTTTATAGTCAGGAGACATGAGCCATTTCTTTGTTCTCAAGCAGCCTATCCCCAAAGCCCTCCGTGGAATGCCGTATTCCTTTGTGCCCATGGATTCCACTAGGATGAACCACTGGGAAGGGGCTTTGAGTGAACTCTTGGGTTTGTCTTTAATTGGTACCTGGCTGCACTGACCAAGCGGGGGTCCCAGTGACCCTGGACACTGCCTCATATAAGGTCCAAAGATGTAGTTAGGTTCTTTTTTTAAACTTTAAGAAAAAAAAATGCTATAGCTTAACCAGGTCAAAAGTGTTATCAGTTAGTGTTTTTCATATTGGAAAGGTGTATATTTTATTTTCTAAGAAGGAAAAAAATCCTGTTAAATACTCTAACCACAGATGAAATCATGTCAAGGAAAGAGGTACTATTTTGGGGGAAAATTACCCCTTCATGTCAAAGATCAAGGAGATGGCTTACATTGTTTAATTGAGTTAATTATGAAATCTTAAGTGGTTTTGAGAAGACAAACTGGATGCTGCAAGACATGAGACTGATGCTGACTTAACGTTAGTCAGCCCTGACAGAATATGGCTATTTAAAGCTTCCTCCAGTATTGCTTGATAGATTGTAAGTTAAAGATCTGTTTGATGCTTTTATTTTACAAAATATTGAGAAAGCTTGACAGCCAAGGAACAGCCTTCAACCAATTTCTTCCTAATTTCTATCACCAGAAAAATTTGTCCTGTTAATTCCAGAATTTACTTTCGGAAAGTTTCTGTAAGGAGAGCAGAGGTATTGGTGGTTGAATGGTGACTTGAATTTAGGTGAAGATCGTTAAATATTTCATAGTCATGTTTGTCTTGGTGGTTTTAGCAATTTTATATTAAATTTAGAACTGTGAGTCAAACCAAATGTGTTCTTTTGCTTTTGTGATACTCCTTTGTATGACTATACTGGTAAAGAATGATAAAAATGTGTGTAGGGTATTTTTTCTGTGTAGATATTAGAATTTTTAGGGGAACAAATCATTCTTCTAATAGACATTGTGCTGTGTGTTGGGTCCATTGTATATTGAATCACTATAATGACCACGTGAAAGTGTGTTTCTATACAAGATCTTTTATATGCTGACTTGCGTTACACAAAATCCTTCATCCTCTAAGACAACTAAGCAATGGGTTGGAGGAGAGGTTTAATCCCCCATTAGGTCTATTCCAAATGCCCAGAATTGAATGCAAGGACCAATTACGTTTTTCAAGTGGGGGGTGGGTACGTGGTGGACTCCTTTTTAGGTCATGGGAGGGAGGCAAAGCAAAGATCAGATTTGCTGAGGAATATTTGTGCATATTCTAGTGAAGAAGTCATATGACTTCACTGCACCTGCATACTCTGATTTTGGTTTCATTAGTGTCCATAGCCACAAGCCTCAGCCACCTCTGGGACCCACCCTGAGGGTCTGTGGTGAGGGTTATTAGAGTCGTGTGTCTTAGCGAATGGCACAAACGGCCTTGTGGGCCTACTTTGGCTTTGTTTGAACCTGTAGATTGTTAAACTAATTTTAGTTTAACATTTTAAGGATTATAAATTGTGATTCTCCTCTAAGAGGTTTCTGTTGTCTCTGAAGACAGGAGCCACAATACAGATGGTCCCTGGCTCCCAATGGTTACATTTGTGATTGTTTTTCAACCTTGTGATGGTGTGAACTCGTCACACTCAGTGCATTGTTCGGCCCGAGATGGGCTGCCTCTGGATGAACCCGTTGTAAGTTGAAACTATAATGTCAAATGCACCTTCTATTTAGGATATTTTCAGCTTATGCAGGGTTTATTTGGAACAGTTTCATCCCATGGTAACGTAGGGAGCATATGTGCTCATAAAAGTAGAGGCGATCTGATATCACGAGATGTCTCTGATGTTACAGAGATACGATGAAAACAATCAAGTGGGACTTGGAAGCCTTGGAGGGACTCACATGGGCAGCTCCTGGAATGGAAATGTGAGCGCTACTGGCTTCTGGATGTGACGTCTGTGCCTTCTACTTAGCCCAGTGGGTTATCAGCTGTTCTTCAGGGCAGAGAGGTCCAGGGTTCCTGTGTGTAGGTGTTTGAGCTGCCTTAAGAGGCTAGCTCAATACTCACTGGTGTCTTCAGGGCTTTTAGGCCTTCTGAACAAGCAGGAGGAAGGACGACTTTGTAGAACTTTGGAAATCTCAACGGATTTCAGGGCCATCCCCCTTGGCAGGAGAGAGCCCCACTGGAGGTTAGCAGGGTGCCGTGTGGACCTGTGCTGGGCCCAGGTGTGTACAGACGTTGTGAGGGCCACAGGACACAGATCGGTCTTGGTTCACAACTGGGGTCGATGGCCACGCAGCATTTCTGCCAGGTACATGAGTGCGGGGACTTGGGTTTTGGGGTGTGCGTCCTGGTTGCCTAGTTGCTTGGAAGACCCCTATTCAGACTCCAGACTGAGTCACTGTGACAGGCCTCTGGCTTCACACACCACACGGAAGCTGTGGCGTCGGTCACTGACGCCCACCAGATGTCAGATGTGTATGTATATCTTCCCTGGTCTCGGGATGGGTCTTGTTTTGAGGTTATAGTAAATATTCTTTAAGAGGGGTTTTGGATTTTTTGTCTGCAGGGAGTGTTTGAGCAGTGAGATCCCCTTCCCAACTAATGAGACTTCATATCACAGCAGGTAATTACGGCAGCGGGGCGGGTGGCAGAACCCTGAACTGTGGCTGTTTCTGGTGTCTCGCCCCGCGGACACAGCGTCCTGGGGCCTCCGTGGTCCTCTGTGGGGTGGGTGGAGCGCATGAGCTGGGTGCTGCTAGGCCGTGGCTGGCTCCCCAGCCCGGGGTTTATGCAGGACTCGTTAGACAACTTGGAACCCAGAAAGCAGCACGAGGAGCATGGGTTTGTGCGTTTCTGGATCCTTGGTGCTTCCCAGTCTCAGACGCTGCGCAGGCTCTGAGGGGTCTCGCCAGGAAGACTTGGCACAGTCGGCTCCGGGGTGGAGTGGGGCTGCAGCAGGTCTTGCAGCAGCTGGAAGTGTGGGTGGTGAGTGTATTGCAAGCGGGACCATTCAAATGGGCCCACCAGGATGCGTCTATGGAAATGGTGCTGCCTAACGCAGGGCTGCGGCCAGCAGATCCTGAAAGGCTACAGAGGGCTCTGTTTTCTACTCTCTTGAGAGAGTCTCTGCACAGGTTTTCTCGGTTTTTGTCTGTTTGGAGGATGCTCCCCCTTTCTTGGGCTTACCTGGCCTTCTGAGGTTCCTCGTTGAGTATGACAAAGCCCTGAGAAAGCATTTTTATCGCATAACTGTTACACTGGTGGCTGGATAAATCACCTGCAAATGTCGGTAACTCAGTAGCTCTGAGGGTGTTCAATATCGAAGACAGGTGGGAATGAAATACTCAAGCCAGGAGTCAGAGGATCTGTTCTCTGCTTCACACTGGGGCCCCGGCTTGCCGAGAGTCTTCACACTCGATCCAAAATGGGGATAATGAAGTCGACGAATTAGGCTTCAACTGAGAGCTGCCTCCAGCACAGTCTTGGGTGAATAACAGATTATAAATCTGGTGAGAAGGGCGGGCGTAAGTTGATCTTACTCTTGTGTTCAGAAAGGAGAAGTAAAAAGCTTCCCTTGTAATTCCAGGACCGTCTATCCCAGGAATGCCAAACCCCACTGGCTTTCACCCGACGCTGTCGTAGGTGACGCCGTATGGAAATGAGGACCCATGTGCTGCATACCTGAGCCCCCAGTACCCGTCTCCCTCGAGGGCCGTGGCCGAGCCCTCCTGATTTCGCTGGGTTGCCAGCCTGGGGATCTGTAAGCCCAGCGACGCCTGCGGTCTCGGCCCCCCTCCCCGTGGGGACAGGAGGTGGCTTCCGGAGGCTGGTGATGAATGCCTGAATGAAGCCGACTTGTGACTGCAGTTCTGTCTAAGGGCCTCCCCGGGTGTTAGATGTCAGTAAATGACACCTGTGTGTGTGGATCTCATGTGATGAGAGAAAGAGTGGGGGAAACCAAAGCTTGTGGAGTCTGCAGGTTCTGGACTTGGGGATGTGTGCACCTGTGTACTTGGTGAGGGGTGTGAGGTCTGGAATGAGTGTGCACGTGTGTCACGTTTGTGCGTGTGTGGTGAGTGTATTTAGCAGGTGTGTGGAGTGAGCATGTTCATGCGTGTGTCGTGTATATTGGAGGGTGTGTGGAGTGTGTACACGCATCACATTTGGTGAGTGTATTTGAGGGTGTGTATGGAGTGCATAGATGCGTTTGCGTGTATAGTATCGGGTGAAGGGGTGGCATGTGTGGAGTAAGCATGCACACGTGTGTGCTGTGTGTGGGGTTTCTGCCTGGTCCTCCCCTGAGCCTGCTCCTGGGCCCTGCTGTCCTGGCAGCTTTACAGTTTGGTGTGTCTTTGATTCCGGAAGATTCTGGAACCCGACTCTGAAGCTGTGATCGCAAACTTGCAGCCCTTGGAGGACGCTGGCCCGTGGAGCCGGCACGAGGATCTCTGGGCTGGGCTGGGCTGGGCTCCTCTGTCCACAGCAGAGCGTGTCCGATGATTGAGCTGTGCGGGTCTGTGGCTCCCCAGCCTCGAGTCAGCCCTCGGTTCTGGTCCCGCCTCTGTTTTTCTTGCTGAGGGGCTCCGGGAAGTGGTGCCTGGGATGACGTTTTCACCCTGGGGTTGCTTCGCCTGCTGCCCAGGTGCTGGCTGCCTGAGCCCTGCTGCCGTCCTGGGTGGACGGGGCTGGCGCGGGGACATCCCTGAGCACCTGCGGGAAGGCAGGTTTAGGAAGTGCCAGAGGTGAGTGGCTTCCTCCCAGACTTGATTTTCTGGAAAGTTCTGGGCCTCATATTTTTCCCTAAGGGAAGTTAGGAACTGAGTTTCTCTTCAGGGGAACGTCTTTGCAGCGTCTGTTGTTAGAATGTTCTCCAGGTGTGGAATACCCGGGGCCGTGTGTGTTTGGGAACATCCGTGTCCTGAGCCAATTCAGTGGGGAATGGAGAGAGGCCTCCCTCCTGTCAGCTTGGCCTCTGTTTCCGGCTTGCGAGTTGTGAGGGTTGGCGGCTGCTGGTATCCCGGGGAGAGGGAAACACTGGGTGGCGTGGGATGGGAACGTTCGCTCTGACAAGGTCAGTGGGAAAGCGTCTAAGCAAACGTCGCTGTTGTCCGGGCTCCTCGGGGTCGAGCTTGTTTTGTGGTGTTGAGGGAAAAAGCTACCCTTGTTCCTGTTCCTCACCATTTGAATGGTGTCCAGGGCTTGTTCCGCCGGAGAGGTGATGCGCGTGAATGGGGGTCAGGTCGCAGGCTCCGAGGTTATTTGGAATCTGTCAACGGACTTCCTAAACACACCGGTGCTTGGTAAAGAGATGTTCCTGATTGGCTAAAACATCTCAACAGGACGTGATAGCTGGTGGTGGTTTAAAGACTACCACAATTTTCCTGTTACTTTTTAAATGCCTGTTGAATAGGGGAGGATTCACATAGTTTTCTTTTCCCGTCTGCGTACTTGATACTTTGTTTGTTTGTGTTTTTTATGTGGGTGTGCAGTTAACAGGATTTCGAAGCAGTCTCAGCCCTGGGGAGACTTCAGGGCAGCCTCAGTCAGCGCTGAAGGGGGAGGCAGGGATTTGGGGGCTACCTCCTCCACAGGACGCGGACACCAAGGGCCAGAGGTCAGCAATCTCAGTGAGGTGACACAGACGGGCACACCCAGCACCCTGGCCCCTGTGCCTCTCCTTCACGTTTGTCTCTGCTCCAAGCTGCTCTCCTGGGTCATCACGGGTGATCTCTAGGCGCGTGCTTGGTTCTTGCAGAAGTGGTGTCTGGCTGTGGTCAGTGGGGGCTCTCGGGACTTCCATGTTTTTGGCTCCCGTCAATATTGGGCAGTGTGGTGTATGTTTGTTTTGGAGTGGTAGATCCGGGTGGATTTTGGCTTTGCCAACTCATTTAATACGTGTTTCTCCTGTTTCTGTATCGGGTGTTCTCTGGTTAGAAAGGGGGATGACGGTGGTGGAACGGCTTCTGGCTGTTGAGCCCCTGCTGAGAGCTGTTTGGCGTGCACAGATCCGTTTCGGCACAATCTCTCTGAGCAGCCCTGGGCAGTGCAGAAAGCGAGGCCCAGGTGAGGCTGTCGGACACAGGAGCGCCCTGACCTGTGTGCTTTCAGCCTCTGAGCCGCCCCTCTCCTGACTGCTTACCAAGCTGTATCGATACTGAAATCTGAGCATTGAAAAGTCACCAGGGGAATGCCATTTCCAGGGATCTTACTGTGAACCTTCTGTTAAAGGTTCCATGTCGAATAATGAATTGCCTTTGAATGCAGGTACCAAACAGGCTCCCTGGGATAACTCATTCCATAGACACTTTTTAAAATAATGTTCCCAACTAGCTATCCTTTACATTCTTTCTACTTAAGAGGTGCTCTGCTCTCCTGTGCGCTTTAGTGATATGCCGTGTTTGCTTTGCGTGCACTTGGGTTTTCAGAAGAAAACCGTGTTTGCAGGTACACTTGGAGTACAACATTCTTCTTCCTATTAGTGTAGATGCTCCATGAGAGGAGATATGCTCATGCATTTCTGTGTGTTTTGTGGGGAATAAAAGTAGTCGCCGGCTCTAGCAAACCTAGAAGATGCCCAAAAGGTGATACACGTGAAAATACGCGGCCACTGCCATAAATCGCCTTGTATTATGTGTGGCAAAGTGCTGTGTGTGTGCTGTCTATGGAGTAAATGAGTCTTCCCTCTTTTCCCAAGAGGTAACAGTTGAATAGACTTCAGAAGTTGTCTTATTTGCAAATGGTACCCTCCTTCCATTGTTTTGAGACGTCGTCATAGGAACTCACACATGGAATTGTTTTCTCAGTTAGAACCTCCAGGTTTTGTCATAGTCCCTTTGTGTCATTACAGCGTCTGGTTCCACTTTATTTAAAGCAGGAAGAGGCCAGCCACGTGGCCTCGCTGGTGCTTCCCAAGCACAGGGTGTCATAAGGGGCGTGAGCACTTGGTTGGGAGACGTGCTGTTCTTCCTGATAGAAACCCTATGGTGCCATTCGCTAGTCCCCTGCGGTGTTTCTTCCACCCTAAATGCAGCCAGTTTCTGTTGGTTTTTAGTTGGTTTGTATTTTCCGAGACAGGGTCTTGCTCTGTCACCCAGGCTGGCATGCGGTGGCGTGATCCCTGGCTCAGGCGATCCTCCCACCTCAGTCACCCGAGCAGCTGGGACCTCGGGCGCGCACCAGCATGCCTGGCTAATTTTCTTTTCTCTGTTGCAGGGATGGGGTCTTGTTGTGTTGCCCAGGTGTGGCTCTGTTTTCTGTTGAGTGTACAGTGGGTTTTTATGGGGAACCTCTGTATTTGGGTCGGGGGTGTGGCATCCTGTCAGGAAATGGCCCTCAGGCTTCCTTCCTGCCCAGCAGGGTCACGAGTGGTGTCTCCACCTGGGCTGGTGTGTGTGCTGGCCAGTAGGGCTTAGTCCTGGACTGCAGACTGGTACTGGTCCATGGTCTGTTAGGAACCGGGGTCATAGCCGGAGGTGAGTGGCGGGCGAAGTAGGCATGACCGCCTGAGCTCTGCCTCCTCTTGGATCAGCGGCAGCATTTAGATTCTCCTAGGCGCTGGGACCCTATTGTAAACGGCATGTGAGGGATCTCGGAGGTGCTCCTTATGAGGATCCAATGCCTGACCTGAGGTGGAACAGTTGCATTTCAAAACCACCCCTCAGAAAAATGGTCTTCCACGATACCCATCCCTGGTGCCAAGAAGGCCTGGGGTCCTTCACCATCTGGAGGGATGTACCGTGTCAGACTCACTGTGGTCGACGGGCTGAAGGCCAGGTTTCGTGAGGTCACGTGTCGGCTTGTAGGACTTTCTCTGGCAGAGGTGCGAGTGACTTCTGTTCACCGTGAGAGGCTCATGTCGGGGGCTTCATGGCCTGGGGGATGGCAGCCTGTTTGAACTGATCGAGCAATCTCACGCTACCCGTACTTTCTGAAACACCCGTGAGTGACTTTTCACACGTTCTTTGAAGCGGCGTCCTGCCCGTGCTCCTTGGTAATGAGCGAATGCTTTGGTTGACCCCTCATCCCCTTTCTTTGGGGTGTGTTCCGGTCTCGGTTCTCACGCGTTCTGCTTCTACGGGAATTTCTGAAGCTGCTGAGTGTAGAAAGCACTGAGGAGGCTGTGCTCCCACCCCCGTGAGCCTTCCAGGCATCGTCCTCTCCCCTCAGCGAGGCGATGTCCATGGCACACCGAGGAGGCTGTGCTCCTGTCCCCCGTAAGCCTTCCAGGCGTCGTCGTCCTCCCCTCCAGGGGGACAGGAGGAACCTTTCAAACCCTTCTTAAACTTGTTTCCATGTCTTTGTTTTAACAACTTTTTCTTTGCATCTTCTCCCTTATCCAGAAGTGAGGGTGAACGCTGAGTTATTCACAGGAGTCAAGAAACCACACACAGCCCAAAGTGACCTTTGTTTCCCCGAAATGATTTGTGTGTGTTCACCTTAAAATGCAGCTCAGTAAAACCAGGTGTGTTTTGAGGAATGACTTTAAATTACCCTGGTAAAAATGTGACAGTTAAATTTCATCCAGTCTCTGCAGGTGTCCACAACCCCCTTCCGTGGTTGCGTGTGAGTTTATGTGACTTGGTTTTTTTTTTTTTTTTTTTTTTTTTTTTTTTTTTAATTTTTGAAGAAAGAAAATCTGTTGTTGCTGAGGACTTCAGAGGGTGTGCTGGGATTGTGTGGGGCGGACATCGGGGGCTTCAGTGTGTGGCCGCCTTGAAAGACGTTCAAATTCAGGCTGAGCGTCCCTACTCCAAAATGCTCTGAAAGCTGAAACATTCCGAGCTCTCCCTCATGACACTGGCAGGAAATGCTCTTCGGAGCACTTTGGATTTCAGGCTGGGGATGCTCAACCCGAGGCAGCCTGGGCTCGCTGGACTGGTTTTTGTAGGAGCCACAGAAGGGAAGGAGGGTCAAAGTGGCCACGCCTGGCTCCTGAGAAGGGCGGAGCAGAGGGAGGTGGGCGCGGAGGGCAGCAGCGGAGTCCCCAGCGTCCGGGGCTCCTGTCCCTGGTGGAGTTGAGAGCCTCCTCTAGTGGTGGCCTCTGCCCTGTCAGCAGCCACTGAGGCCTGGAGAAGGGAGCCTGGGAGCTGGGGGCTGAGGGAGGAGGAAGGACAGGCCTGCTTCTGGAGAGAGCTGGCGTCAGCCTGTGCTAGCCTCGTGTGCTACTCCTGCGTCCGGGGTGCACGGCCGTGCCTCGTGGCGCAGCGGTTCCCGGGGTGCGCAGCACTCTTGTCTGCAGTAACGGCTTTGTCTCCAACCCTTGGAGGCAAGTTACCTTTTCCCCCCTCCCCCCCAGTGAAAAGAGGTAGAAATCTTACAGAAATGCATTTGCTGGAATGTCTATTTTCCGATAAATCTGCAAGTATCTCCTAGTGAGTCTCGTGTGTAGAGTAAGGACAGTTCATGCATATCTTAAAGCAGGTACATCGAGCAACGCAGAGCATCCCGGTGCTAGGATGGAGTTTCCCACTAACTCTGGGAGTGGAATCTGTAGAGCCTCGGGTGCTTGCACCATGAGGTTAGCGAGGGTGCAGGTGCACCCACAGCCCTGCCTGTGCCGCGTCCCTCCTGCTATAGAGCGTCTGCCGGGGCCTGCGTGGGTCGCCTGAGCGTTGCTGTTCCCTTTTTCACATGAGCCTTTTTATCGAACACTAGGATAAACTTGGCCTCACATCCTTTGTGGGGAGAGAGAAAAGTATATCTGGGACGTCTTTAATTACATGTTGGAAAATAGATTTGGGCAAAATATTTCTGCATATGCGTGCTCGGTGGGCGTGGGGTTCCCTGCCGCACCCTGAGGCACGTTCGCACGCACGTTGTGATTTAATCTTGGCTCTATGGCAACAAAACTGTAGAAGTTGGCTATGACTTACTTTCTCAAATCTAGAAATAAACGTACAATTGGAATCATCATCTATTGGACTTCTTTGTAAAACCTGATGTGAGCTATCATTTTTGCTTGGTGTATGTTAACAGTTTCAAACTGAAATTTCACAATGAGGAATTGTGACCATTTTGTTTTCGTATCAACATATTGCTTCGCCAAGTTTCTTCTCACTAATAGTTATCCTTTCTCTGAATGCGGCGTCATTGTTATAGAATTAAGGAAAAGGTTGGTTGGGCACGCTGGCTTATGCCTGTAATCGCAGCACTTTGTGAGGCCAAGGCAGGAGGATCACTTGAGGCCAAGGAGTTCAAGACCAGCCTGGACAACAGAGCAAGACACCCCATCTCTCTAACAAGAGAAAAATTAGCTGAGTATGGTGGTGCGTGCCTGTGGTCCCTGCTACTCTGGGGTCCGAGGTGGGGAACACTTAAGGCTACGGTGAGCTGTGATTGCTCCACTGTACTCCAGTCTTGGTGTGACAGAGCCAAGACCCTGTCTCAGAAAGAAAAATGTTAAAAAAAAAAAAAAAAAAAAAAAAAAAGAAAAAAACCCAGAAATGTCATTTTCTTCTTTAATCATCCCAAAAGAGAAATCGGTTTTTTCTAAGCGTGTAAAGGGTAACTGATATAAGATTCTTTCCTTGCATTGTTTCTCCTTTTCAAATATTTACAGTATTCTGTCCACATCGTCTCTCATCATCTCGTTACAAAGGTGTCTTCGAGGTTAGTGGTGGTTCTGTGTTGCACCTTGGAGAACAGCCGGCATGAAACCTCTTACCACCACCGTGCGCATTGTAGTCCCAATTAAAATCCTCTCCAGAGACGCCTGTGCTGCTCATGAAAGCAGAACTTTGGTTGTGCTAAAATGTGCATTCAGCGCATGGTTTTAAGTTCATATCTGAGATGATGCTGTAGAATTCATTATCATATGGGATCAGTAATGATGGCAGGTAATTCTGGCTGATGTCACTTAGAGGATATTTTTCACTTCAAGTTACAACTTCCTTCGTGATAGTCATTTTGGGATTCATTTAAATATGTGCTTTATTTCACAGCTCAGATTTTCATTAGACATTTCATAACATAGGATTTTGAAAGCAGATTTGGCAAAATCTTTCTAGCAAAATGTCTGACGTCAGAAGGAACAGCACTCAGAATTACTGGTAACTGTGGTCCATTTTAAGGCTGATGATAGAAGTCACTTGAACGGTCAGGGCTGCTTTGTGAGGCGGATGGGGTTTTTGAACCCTGACCCTCCTGACACGCCAGCCCTGGCCCTGGCCCTGGCCCTGGCCTCCTCTCCTCTCCTCTCCTCTCCACTGGGAGATGAGAAGGTGCCAGCATCCACCTCACAGGCCATCGTGAGAACCCGGGACTCAGGGTTTGTGTTCCTCTTGCAGGTGGCGCCGCAGATGTGGGGGCCTGACGATATATACACACTGCAGGCTGCCAGTGTCGGGGTAATCCAGTTTTCGTCAAAAGGTGGGATTTGCTTTGCTCCCCTGCGGACCAGGTGCGGTGCTGCTGTTGCAGCAGGTGTGTGGATCCTCTTGGGTGGTCCTCAGGTGGACAAGGAGTCACCGATTCCGATTCCCAGGGTTAGATGTGAGCGGGGACCATGGACCTCATGTGTTCAGAGGGGAGAAGTAGTAACAAAGCTTCCCTTGTAATTCCAGGACCGTCTATCCCAGGAATGCCAAACCCCACTGGCTTTCACCCGACGCTGTCGTAGGTGACGCCGTATGGAAATGAGGACCCATGTGCCGCATACCTGAGCCCCCAGTACCCGTCTCCCTCGAGGGCCGTGGCCGAGCCCTCCTGATTTCGCTGGGTTGCCAGCCTGGGGATCTGTAAGCCCAGCGACGCCTGCGGTCTCGGCCCCCCTCCCCGTGGGGACAGGAGGTGGCTTCCGGAGGCTGGTGATGAATGCCTGAATGAAGCCGACTTGTGACTGCAGTTCTGTCTAAGGGCCTCCCCGGGTGTTAGATGTCAGTAAATGACACCTGTGTGTGTGGATCTCATGTGATGAGAGAAAGAGTGGGGGAAACCAAAGCTTGTGGAGTCTGCAGGTTCTGGACTTGGGGATGTGTGCACCTGTGTACTTGGTGAGGGGTGTGAGGTCTGGAATGAGTGTGCACGTGTGTCACGTTTGTGCGTGTGTGGTGAGTGTATTTAGCAGGTGTGTGTGGAGTGAGCATGTTCATGCGTGTGTCGTGTATATTGGAGGGTGTGTGGAGTGTGTACACGCATCACATTTGGTGAGTGTATTTGAGGGTGTGTATGGAGTGCATAGATGCGTTTGCGTGTATAGTATCGGGTGAAGGGGTGGCATGTGTGGAGTAAGCATGCACACGTGTGTGCTGTGTGTGGGGTTTCTGCCTGGTCCTCCCCTGAGCCTGCTCCTGGGCCCTGCTGTCCTGGCAGCTTTACAGTTTGGTGTGTCTTTGATTCCGGAAGATTCTGGAACCCGACTCTGAAGCTGTGATCGCAAACTTGCAGCCCTTGGAGGACGCTGGCCCGTGGAGCCGGCACGAGGATCTCTGGGCTGGCCTCTCCCTGGGCTGGGCTGGGCTGGGCTGGGCTGGGCTGGGCTCCTCTGTCCACAGCAGAGCGTGTCCGATGATT